>NW_005200902.1:216842-265730 GCF_000372725.1 Emiliania huxleyi CCMP1516 | reverse complement strand
GAGGGGGGGGGGGGGGCGGTCCCGTGCAGCGCACACTCGGAGCACCGCGTGCGTCCTCGAGTGCTACAGTCGGGGCACGGCTCTGCCCTCCGCGTCTGTGTCCGTCGGCTGTGTGTCTGTCGGCTGTGTCTGTCGGCTGTGTCTGTCGGCTGCATCTGGACTGCATCTGGGTAGCGCCAACCTCCTTCACCTCGGGCTTGGCAATCACACCCTTGCCGCCGACGAGGTGGTCCCCGATGGAGCGCGCCTACCAGCAGCGGGTGCCCCGTTTCACGCAGGGGCGGTGGGACGGTGGGGTCCCCCGCCTGGTGAGCGCGAGCCATGGCGAGGCCGGGTAGCGTCATGTTCGCGTCCAGCCACACCCGCGCTGGCCCTCCCCACTCCTACAGAAGCCCGACACGCGGCTCCTCGCGCGAGCCCGGGCACGCGCTCTCGCCGCGGCCTCCGCTGTGTCCGCTCCTCCTCTGGCGGCGAGACGAAGCCGCCCGCCTTTTCGATCCGCTTCTGCTCGGCGGGCGTGTCCGGCTTCTGGTCTTCGGACAGCGCGACCGCCTTCAGCTTGCCGCCCTTTTGGACGGCCATCACCTATTCACAGCGAGAGGTGTGAAGAGACGCTGTTCACAGCTTGCCGTCCTTTTGGACGCCCATCGCCTGCTCACACTCGAGGCGCCGTGTAGAGACGCCGTCCTCGGCGACGCGCCGCCCGAAGGGGGAACAGCTGCTGCCGCGCGAGAGTCGCCAACGTTCGCGACCCAGACCTGCGGAGACGGAGACGGAGAGAGGGGAGGCGCGTGAGGGTGAGAGCACTGCGCGCGGACATCGCATTGTGCCGTACTCGCGTGGGGCGCGCAAGGCGAGGTGCGCCGCTGTTCGCCGCCCGCATCTAGCTCTCCGGCGCCTTCCCCCGCCCGCCCTGCGTCCAGCGCGCGAGCGCGACCACCGCAGTCGTGCCCGACAGCTCCGCGTCGATGGAGGAGTCCTGTTCAGAGCCGCGCGCGTGTGGAGCGACGCGGCGGAGACGCGGCGGCGCGCGCGGTCCGCGGAGGGGGAGGTGTCGGCGGCGGAAGCAGGCGATGTCTGAAGCTCGTGGGTGTGTGGGGTGCGTGTGGAGTGCGTGTGGAGTGCGTGTGGAGTGCGTGTGGAGTGCGTGTGGAGTGCGTGTGTGTGTGAGTGTGTGTGTGAGTGTGTGTGAGTGTGGAGGGCGGGGCGGGGAAGGGGAGGGGGGAGAGGCGCCGTCTGCAGCTCGGTGTCGATGGCGATAAAGACTTGCTCGAGGGCGGTCTTTGGGTCGGAAGCGAGGAGGGGGTGCTGCTCGAGCTTGGCCTGCCCGTTGTGGGGGAGGGGGGGGGCGAGGGGGCGAGGGGTTGAGAAAGAAAGGGGGGGGAGGGGTTGAGAAGAGGGGGGGGGGGGGGGGTGAAAAAGGGGACGGTGCTGCAGCTGCTGCGGCGCCTGCATGCCGTGCATCGCGTAGTGGGACACCTTGTCGCCGCACACGCCGTGCCCGTCAAACACACAGAAGAGTGCCGACGTCTTCTCCCCTTCGACACCGAATGGGTAGCAGACGCAGCCGCGGTCCTGGTTGATCTTTGCCATCATCTCGCCGGCGGAGCGGCCGGGCTCGACGCCGTGGCAAGAGTAGGTGCCAACCACCTCGGGCGGAAAGGGGGCCGCCACCGCCTTTGCGCCCATCTCGGGACTGCGGTGGGGTGGGGTGGGGGGGTGGGGGGGGAGGTGCTGCCGCGTCGCTGGGCGGCGCAGAGGGTTGTGCATGTGCGCGCAGACAGGAGTGGTCAGCGTTCGGTCACTCGGTGCGGCGCGCGGATTGCGGTGGGGAGAGGCGGCGCGGAGAGGCGAGGGCGGGGGAGTCGATGTCGCCTCATCGAGAGGCGCCGCTGCCGCCGCGCCGCAGGGTTCGCGGGGCTGCTGATTGAGTCGGACGACGACCCGCCCGGCACATTCCCCTTTGCGAGGGAGAGGCGGCGCGCGCGAAAGTTGTCTGCGCCCTCGCCGGCCTGCTGCTCCTGCTCCCTCGAGCTCCCGGGTTCCCTGGCGGAACATGGCGGTGGAGGCGAACAGTGATAGCTGCGGGTCTGGGGCGATCGGGCGCAGCTCCGTGCAGCTTGGGCGACGAGGGAACTGGGCGCGGACGCAGCTGGGCGGCAGAGCGTACTGGAACTGTAGGTCCATTTGGCAGTTGGGAAAAACAGCGCGAAAGTCGCCGCTGCACAGCCGATGTCGTTGAGCAGCCGCACTTCCTCACCGGCGCCAGCCGATGTGAGGGCTGTGAAGAGGCGTTTTTCTTTCACAAAATCAGAAGAAAGAAACGAGAAGAGAGGCACAAGAGAGGTAGGGAAAGAAATGAGAACCGGGAGATGGCGAGACGTAACATCGACAACTGAAAGAAACGAGCGAGACCTGAGATGGCAAGATTGAAAACGGGAATGTATCTCAACACGAAAAAAAGTGTCACCATATCCATCCCGCGTTGCAAAACGAATCGGCGCGAAGTCGCATGATGATCCTCGCCTCGGCCTCCTCGGCCTCCGTGCAGGTCTCGTGGACACAAACCGCTCGCCTAGGCGAAAAGGTCACCCTGCTCGAGGACCAGACCCCCTTCGTGCTCAGCAGTGGCGTGTGTGACGGCTGCCCGGACCGGGCGATCTCCGTCGACAGCAAGCAGACGTTCCAGACGTTCGAGGGGTTTGGCGGCGCCTTCACGCAGGCGTCGGCGGTCAACTGGCGCAAGCTCAATGCGACCGGCCAGGCGGAGCTCATCCGAGCCTACTTCGCCGACCCTGCCGACGGCGGGCTCGGCTACACGCTCTGCCGCGTGCCGATCAACTCTTGCGACTTCTCTCCCGAGTCGTACACGTTCGACGACGTGGAGGGGGACGTGGCGCTGGAGCACTTCGACAGCACCGTGCAGAAGGACGTCGACCTCGGCATGATCGACATGATCCTCGCCGCGGAGGCCGCCGTCGAGGCGCGCGGCGAATCGCACGGCGTCCGAGGCCTCAAGCTCAAGCTGCTGGCTTCGCCGTGGTCGCCCCCGGCGTGGATGAAGCTGCCGATGAAGGGCGTGTACGGCGACCCCGGCGAGGGCATCCGCACGATGACGGGCTCCGCCAAGCCCTTCGGCCTCGACCCAGACTACCAGGCGTCGTGGGCAAACTACTTTGGAAAGTGGCTGGCCGCGTACAAGGCTGCGAGGCAGCGAGGCGTCGCGCGGGGGGTGGAGGTGCCAGCGGAGCGGTGCACGCGCCGTCCCGTAGGCGCGAGGCGTCGACTCGCTCTGGGCGGTGACGGTGCAAAACGAGCCCGAGGCCTCGCCCGGCTGGGAGAGCTGCCTTTGGACGCCAGAGTAGAGCGCCGCGCTGGAGGCGGGGCAGCGCTGAAAGCGAGGGAGGGACGCATGGAGGCTGGTGGTCGTAGGTACATGGCTAAGTTTGTGGCGGAGCACCTCGGCCCCACTCTCAAGGCGACGCACCCCGAGATCAAGATCTTCGGCTTCGACCACAACAAGGCCCGCGCCGCCGCCGAGGGGGGGCGGCGCCGGGAGAAGAGAGGAGGCGGCCGCATCCACCCGAGGGCTGTGATCAGGACCACGTCGCCGAGTGGGCGGACGGGCTGTACAAGAACAAGACCGCGGCGGACTACTTCACCGGCGTGGCCACTGCGCTGGTACGGCGCCCCAGTGACTGGGGACTGAGGACCCCCCCCGCTGGTTGAGTGTGTTAGGCGTGGCGGTGCACTGGTACGGGGGGCTCAACACGGAGAACCTGCAAAAGGCGCCGCGAGGCTGGCGCCGACGAAGCCGACCCTCGACCAGATCTCGGCCACATCTCGGCGGTGTCGCCGAGCAGGCGCACGAGGTGGACCCGACTAAGTCGATCCTCGGCTCGGAGGCGCGAGGAGTCATTCCTGGCTCTCACTTCCTCACTTACTCACTGAATTAAGCTTGATCCTCGGCTCGGAGGCGCGAGGCCAGAGCTCATTCCTTGCGGATCCTTCCGACCAGCACTTCAGCCCACACGCCCGCGGGTTGCACCTCGCTGTGTTGCGGCCGTACTCAGCCCTCCGCCCGCTGCACTCTTAGGCGTGCAACTGCGTCGGCCACGTCGTGCTGCAGCAGGACGGAGTTTCGTCATGGTGGACTCGCGCGGCGCCTCTCCCTCGACCGTCCCGCGAGGCCGTCCGCCGACGGCTCCTGACTGGTGGCCGCTCCTCCTCAAACAGGAGCGCCTCTCGCTCGACATCCTTGAGGACCTCAAGTGGTGGGCCGTCGGCTGGATCGACTGGCGAGATCTAGCCGAGATCTGGGGAGAGCTGGGGAGAGATGGGCCGTCGGCTGGATCGACTGGCAACTCGCCTCGAGATGCGGAACACAGATCCCCGTCTCCACTCCACCCCCCTTCTCCTCTCGAGCACACAGGCCCCCCGGACATATACACAAATATATCGCAGTCGGCCGCACTCCGCTGCCTCCAGCGACGTGCTCGGCTCACTGCGCGGCGCCGCATCCACGCCCCGACGCTGGAGTGCCCACGACGCAGGAACTTGCTCGTGGACGTGAACGGCGGACCGAACCACCTCAAGAACCTCTGCGACGCAAACATGATCCAGGACGCCGCCGGAGACAAGGGCGGCCAGCCGCTGATCAAGCAGGCCTCCCGCTCCCTACGGGCAGGCGTCATCGATGAGTCCAGGAATCACTGCGCCGCGGGTCGAGCAGGCGTCCTACTACTACATGGGCCACTTCTCGCGCTACCTCGTCCCGGGCGCCAAGCGGGTTCAGGTCTCAAACACAGTCGAGGTCGAGATCCCGCAGGTGGCCGCCGGTTTGGAATTGGTTGCCTACGACTAGGTCTCAAACACAGTCGAGGTCGAGATCCCGCAGGTGGCCGCCGGCGACATCAAAAACGGCGCGTCGCGCCCCCTGCCTGCTCTCTCCCCCGCTCCAGTTTCAAGACTCGAGAGAAGAGCCTCCACCCCCCCACCCCCCCCACGGCCTGGGGCCTGGGGCTCGGCGTGTCACGGTGCGGAGTGGCGGACGAGCTCGTCTCGGGCAATCATGGGCCGTCTCGGGCAATCTGGGGCCGTCTCGGGCAATCTGGGGCCATCTCGGCCCATCTCGAGCGAGAGGCGAGCGTGACAAGGGTTCCGCGGCGCAGGAGCGGCGCTGCTCTTCGAGCCGTGCGACGCGGACAGCGCGGTGCAGCAGTTCCGCTTCACCGCTGCCTCCGAGCCCGGCGACAAGATTGCGGCCTCGCTGATTGCGGCGGGGACCGACGATGCACCAGCTTCGGACGGGTCCCGCCGGCCACCGGTTTCCTGTGTCTTTGATGGCATCAGTTCGGGCGTAGGCGCCCGGCTCGGACGGGTACCAGCGCGGCGGCGAGTGCGTCGAGCTCTGCATCATGCCGGGATGCTGGTTCCCGAAGGTGCAGCTGTGGGCGTGCGGCGACGGCGGCGAGGCGGGCCACGGGGCGGGGCAGACAGGAGGGCGCGTGCGTCGCGTCTCTTCACGCGTGCAGCTGTGAAAACAGGCGGACCACGGCGGGCGCGGGAACCAGAAGTGGGACGTGCAGTCGGTGCGGCTGCGTGACGTCGTGCGCGCGTCCGAGACTCGTCCACGACACGTCGCGTCGACACGTCCGCAGGTGAAGGGCGGGTACAAGCTCTTCTATTCACAGCTCTTCTATTCACAGCTCTTCTACTGCAGGTGAAGGGCGGGTACAAGCTCGAGGTGCGCGGGTCGCCCGAAGGGGCCGGCGGAGGAGAGGTGAAGGGCTGCCTCACCGCCGTCAAAGCGGAGGGGTGCGCGGCGCTCCTCGCCCACCGGCTGTGAGCGTGAGCGGCGACTCTTCACGCCGTCCGCCGTGATACAGGTGGGCGGTCGACCTCGACGCCGGCCTCGAGGTGATCGCCGCGCAGCTGGCGCCTTGCCTCAGTGACGGCACTAGCAACCAGACCTTCCTGCTCGGCGGCGACGGAGAGGGCGGGTGCTGCACGTTCGAACGCTGCGAGGAGGCGCCATTAACGCGTCTAGCTGTGCGCAGGGGAGGGCGAGTCGCTGCTGGAGAGTTCCTTCACGGTTGGGACGGCCGACGCGAAGCTCTGCCTCGCGCCTCAGGAGCCTCGTTAGTCGCTGCTAGTGATCCACTCTTTCCCTCATGATGACGCTCCGCTTCGTTGATCGCTTCTGTGAAGTTTCCCCTCGTGACGACGCCCCGCCCCGCGCCTCAGATCCCAAAGCTGCCGCACTTCGACGCCGTCGGCTTCCACAACCCAGACGGGACGGTTGCCGTCGTGGCGATGAACACAAACGACGACCCTGTGGAGTTCACGCTCAAGGATGAGGCGCGCGCCGCCTCTCGCGCCAAGCGCACTCCTCTCCTCTCCCGACCCCTTCCCGCAGCCTCCTCGGAACCCTCTCGGAACCTTCTCGGAACCTTCCTGCAGGCGCTCGGCCTCGCGGCCAAGCACTCGCTGCCGGCCCACGCGATTCACACCTACCGCTGGCAGTCGGGTCCGCCTGCCGACGCCATCTTCGCCCAGAACGGTGACACGCTCCTGCAGGCCGCTCCAGGGCATGCGCCAGTCGAGAAGGCCGCAATGGGCCCCGCCGTCGCCGCCGCCGCCGGCCGCCTCACCCCTGCTATGGCGGCGGCTCGCTCTGTGGGCGTCGCGGCCGCCGCCGCCCCCGTTGCCACCAGCGGCGCGGCCATGACGCCGCCCGAGCTCCTCGTGGAGACGGTGGCGGGCGACAAGCCGGGCGAGGGGCCGACTCTCGAGGCGCCGCCGCCCGCGCGCGCCTCGTGGATCGCAGTCTGTGCCGGGGGCGCCGTGGCGCTTGCCGTGGCGCTGCGGCGCCGCTCTTTCGGGGCCGTCAACAACGGTCGCACCTCGCGGCAGTACATCGCCCTCTGAGGTTCATCATGCGCCCGATGCTAACGTTGCTGCCTCGGCTGCGCGCGCGTACATGTTGCGTCAGGCTGTTAGAGGATTCTACAACACTGTTCTCAACACAACACGCACCCTCTGGCCGCGTCTGCCGCTCTGCCCGTGTGCCCCGCAGTCTCTCTGCCAGACTGTGTCTCGGCGCACTCATGAAGTGTTTCCATCGTCTGCATCACAATTTCTCCCTCTGTTTTTGTGGTTGCTCTAGCGGCAACTGGCGCAATATCCTCCACCCAACTCTTCCCCGGCCGGACAAAGCAAGCTGCAGCCTCCCCCTGAGCTGCAGCCCTGCACATTTTATATGCTAGCTTCCGGACACTACATCGCCGAACGCCGCATTGCGAGGTAGCCGACCAATAACGTGCGTGGGCCAGCCGCACGCGGGGCCAATAGAGCGTCCACTCACAGGCAGGGAAGGCACGGGCAGCAGCTGTTCCCCGTGCAGATCTCGTACGGCAGCAGCGCGACCGTGCAGCATGCGGTGAAGGCACAGGTAAAGCAAAACATGAGGAAGCAGCCCAGCGAGCCGACAAGGGCATAGGTGGCAAAGATGGCGGGCGAGACGGTTGCGATGTACCCAGCGAAGCGCTCCACCTCAGGGTCCATCTCTTGCAGCTTGCGCAGCACGTCTGGCGAGTTGTAGCCTGTGTCCGAGCGCACGGTCAGGACCTGCTCAGGCTCGTCGAGCAGCTCCGCCCTGGGCTGTGCCTGGGCAGCCGACAGGGCAGCGCAGCCGACCGCCAGCAGTCCCGCGAGCAGGATGATCGAACGCGCCATAAACAATCGTCCCTAGAGGGGTGTGGACTCTGGCTGGCCTTTTCGGCGCCGGAACGCTGCTATTTGGCTGGACTTCAAGCAAACGTAATATCTTGCTCCGACGGCGGATTCAAAAATGTCAAAATTCGCGTGAGGACGGGGCGAAAGGTGAAATGTCACCCTCACGACCATTAAGGTCTGCGTTATTGCTTCAGCTGCGCGACTTTGGCGTGGCCAAGCAAGGGGCTGCTCGGCGACGCGCTCAGGTGTATAGGTCCTAGTATAGGTCGCCCTAGCTTCCCCTTGTCGGCGAACCGTGCTCTCCTCCGCTGGCAATCACCTCGACTCCGCCATCCACCGCCCAGCCGGCCTCAGCCGGTGAGTGCACGCACCACGTGCTCGACGTTGAGGTTGCGGATGTCCTCGTACGTCTGCCCGACGCCGACGAAAACGACGGGCTTGCCCGTCGTGTAGACGAGGTTGAGGGCGGCGCCCACCTTGTCGTTGATCGTGTCAAACTTGGTGAGGATGACACCGTCGATCAGCCGCGGCGCCTTGCCGCCCGCGTACTGGGCGAGCGACGCGTTGAAGCCGGTCACCTGGCCGACGAAAACAGACAAGCGTCCACGGCGGGTGCGCCAAAAGGACGCGTGGGGCCGAGGTTCACGCGATCGCGTGTTTGCATCCGGCCGCCTGGTCGACGGCGTCGTTGCCGGCCAGCGCCTCGCCGACGAAGAGGACGAGGTCGGGCGAGTTGACATGCACCTGCTCATGCGCCACTCACTGAGGAAGGGGTGCCCCGCCGACGAGGGCGGCGAGGGCGAGTCGCTGGCGGCCACCAGCTTGGCGAGCGCGCGCATGAGCGGCTCGTTGTCCTGCATCCGGCCGGCCGTGTCGACGAGCACCGCGTCATACCCCATCGCCTGTTCACTCACAAGTACTCACTCACTAGTCAGCCGGCCGTGTCGACGAGGCGCCGCGTTGCGCCCATCGCCTGCGCGTGCGCGATGCCGTCGGCAGCGATCTGCGCCGCGTCGTTGCCGTACCCCTTTTGGAAGAGGGGCACGTCGAGCGCTTGGGCGTGGACGCGCAATTGCTCGACGGCGCCGGAGCGGAAGGTGTCGCAAGCGCAGAGGAGCGGCACGAAGCCTGTTGAATGGTCATTACAGATCAACAACTAAGGAAAGTGTCGCAAACGCCGAGGAGCGGCACGAGACCGTTCGACTTGATGTAGTAGGCAACCTTGGAGAGCGAAGTGCTCTTGCCGACGCCGTTGACGCCCACAAACACCACCACGTACGGCCGCTTGCCGCCGCGCGCCTATTGATGAACCAATGAGCACCTCGTCAAGTAATAAAGACCACAACGCACGGCCGCTTGCCGCCGCAGCGACCGTCGAGACGTCGTGCAGCAGGTCGGCTACCTCTCGGCTACCTCTCGGCTACCTCTCGGCTACCTCTCGGCTACCTCTCGGCTACCTCTCGGCTGCACCTCGGCTACCTCTCGGCTGCATCTCGGCTGTATCTCGGCTGTATCTCGGCTGTATCTCGCCGTCGAGATGTCGTGCAGCAGGTCGACGCGGCGCGAAGGGGTAAGCACGCGCCCGAGCGCCTAGGCTCGGCCAATCTCGGGTCATCTCGGCCCAATCTCGACGGCGAGGTGAGCACGCGCCCGAACGCCTCCGCCATCGCCGCCTTGACGGTACTGGCGAGCGAGCCGAAGGTGGGGAGCGACGCGCCGACCAGCGACGCGCCCACCGCGTCGATCACCTTGGCGCCGACCTCCTGCGCCACGTTCTTCTCCACCAGCCGGTCGAGCAGCGCCTTGAGCACGGGCGCCATCGCCTCCGCCGTCACCGGCCCGCCTCCGACCAGCTTGCTCAGCGTGCCTACGGACGTGTCCCGGACACGTCCCCCTGGCGTGTCATGTGGACTGCCCCCTCCCCGACCAGCTGGCTCAGGCGCCGCCAAGAAAGGAGGTGGTCCCCTCGGCGGGCGGCGCCGCGCCGACGCCGAACGCCTGGTCGAGGTCGACGCGCCCTCCCTCGTACACCTTGACGGCCGCGCGCGCGCCCGCCCCCTTGTCCGACGAAAAGTCGAGCTTCGCCGGCGCCGGCCCGCCGTCCCACGACCGCGCCTCCTTCTCCTTGCCCTCCCTCTCCCTGCCGCCGCGCCCGCCGCGCCCGCCGCGCCCGCCGCGCCCCGCCTTCTTGAGCCGCACCAAGTTGGCTGCGATCTCCTCAGCACTCAGCCCGCCCTCCGAGGCTGCGGCGGCGGCAGCCTCCGCCTCCGCCGCCTCCTCAAACCCCCCTCCCTCCTCCGCAGCCGGCGTCACTCCTCCGGCGGGCGCCGCCGCCTCGCCGCCGCCGCGCCGGTGACCGAGCGCCTCCTCGCGCTGCGCCTTGCGCGTCGCCTCGTACCTGTTCACACCGTGAGCCCGTGAAGAGACGCGGTTCACAGGCCGCCACGCCTCTGGGCGCCGCCTCGTGCTTTTTGCTCTCGGCAAAGGTGCGCTGCTTGCGGGCAGCTCGCTTCTCGCCGGCCGCCCGCTCCTCCGCCGCCGCCACCAGCGCGTCAAAGGCGGGCGAGAAGGCGTCGCAAGGGAAGAGGCCGTCGTGGGCCTCGGGCGGGAGTGCCTGCTGCCGCGCCGCAAACGCGCCGGCCGTCTCGCGGAGCAGCGCCTCCACGTACGGCAGGACCAGGCTCGCCTGGTGCACCGCCGCCACCAGCAGGTTCGCCTCGTTGAGCACAACCCACCGCACCGTCGCCTTGCCGTCGGAGTAGAGGCCCACGCCGCCGCCGCCGCCGCCATACGCTGCGGCGCGCTCCTCGAGAAGCACGCGGCAGATGAGCTCGCCGACGATGTCGCCGCCGCCGTCTGCGGGCGCCCACTCCTTTGACCAGCGAACCACGCCGCTGCTACCGACGACGCACACGCGGTCGAGCATCGAGCTGTAGTAGAGCTTGCGAAAGAATTTTATCCGCCAAGTGGCCCTCTCGGCGCGGGGATGCGCCCTCCCCCCTCGCTTTTTTTTTAAATCTCTCGCTTTTGCAAAATCCTGCAATCTGTCCTCCCACCCTAGCTTGGGATGTCCGTTTTATTTATCTATTACACTCGGCACGGGACTGGCGCGCACTGGCACTAACACAGGTACACCAAGGCGCAAGGGAGCCGCCTAAGAGACTCCTGCGAGGACGGCGAGGCACTTAGCTCCGTGCACTCGACCGCCCTCGCCGCAGGCAAGAATCATCAATCTGCTCTGCGATGGCCGTGTGAAGAACGACTGAGATACGCTGCTTCTGGCAGGCCACGAGCGAAAGAAAGAAAGAAATAAGAGCGGGGCGGTCCCAGTGGCAGTTGCGTTCTATTTGATTCTTTCCGTTTCTCTGAAAGAAAGAAAGAAAACAGACAACCCAAGGGAGGGATGGGAGGACGGCACGCCGCCACCACACAGGGATTTTAAGATTTCCGTTTCTCTGAAAGAAAAGAAAGAAGACAGACAACCAAGGGAGGGATGGGAGGACGGCACGCCGCCACCACACAGGGATTTTAAGGAGAGGAGTGTGATGCGCTAGCCGTCGCCCACCCTAGGGAGTCTGCCTCTTCCTATCTCTTTTCGCAGTCTCTCGCCGATTCTCGCTGCAACCTTCCGTTTCTCTGCAAAAGCCGACTGCCGCGGCTCGAATTCTTTCGCGCTTGCCCCCTGAGGTCGATGAGCCGATGGTGCGATGAGCGAAGGAATGAGGAGCGGCAGCAGCGGCAGCAGCAGGCCGGCGACGGCGCCCTGCTGCCGGTCCGAACGCCCGTTGCCTGCGGTGCGCTGGTCGTGAACATCGTCCTGCTCGAGGTGCTGCCGCTGGCCGGCGGAGCATTCGTCGCTGGGTTCGGCTACAACCTGCTCGTGCAGCATGGCGCGACTGCGCCGGGCGGTTTGCTCCTCCTCGTCGGCCTCACGCTCGTGCTGCGCAACGGCATCGTCATTACGTTCGCGAAGATCTGCTGCGGGCACCGCCTTCCGATCAACTGCCCGCTGTGCCTCTTCCGACTCGACCGCGAGCGCTTCTGGCGCCACCCGCTCGGCTGTGACGTCCCGCTCACACAGTGCCTCCTGCCCACTCACTGCGCCAGCCGCAGCGCAACATAGACGCAGCTGCCGCGTGTAAGTCCGAGACTCTGGTCGTGGGCGGCGGGGTCGTCGTCATCGACGGGCACTCGGTGCCTCACGAGGCACCTGCCGGACATGGCGGGTCAGCCGGAGAGCGATCCGTCAACGCATAACCCTCCGTCGACTATCCCAAACTGCCTCGTCATTGTCGTCAAGCCGTCTGGACACATTCGCCGACATCGTCTACTGCTCCTTTCCACCGAACCACCACCTTCCCACCGGCAGCGAGCGATTGTTGTTGGCGGGTCGGCCGCCTCGCCAAGGGCGTGCGCTTCAACGCCGAGAAGAAGTGCGTCGGAAAGTACCTCTCGACCAAGGTCTTGTCATGTTAGTGCCAGTGCGCGCCAGTCCCGTGCCCAGTGTCGTGCGACAGCCAATTCTCGGTCAGGTGTACTGTGGATCACCTTAAAATCCTTGATTAATTCCTGAGCCCACCTGGCCCCACCAGACGGGTGGCGCGAGGCGCCCGGGCCACTTTTTAGCGCCTCCCGAGCCTCCCGGCGCCTCCGGTGGCCTCCTGAACCCTCTCCCGCAGCCTCTCTCGGCGACGTGGGGAGAGCGGCTGGGCCGTCCACGGCTCGCACCCCGGCCCCGGCTCTTCCAGCGGCTCCACGCTTGCCGCCCGTGACGTCCGCGCCACGCACCACCACGCGGCCGCTCGAGAGAGCGGTCGACGCCCATACTGCTGGGCGTGGCGCTCTATCGGTCGACGCTTCGGCGTCGCTGCTTGGTTGAGGGGACCCGTGCCTCGACGACGCGGCGGCGCGGCCGAGCACGGGCCACGGCTCCCTCTCGGTGGCACAGCGCGTCGCCACGGATAAGATGCGACCCTGCATGGACGGGGAAGCTCCAAGAATGTTTCGTTCTACTTGCAGGAGAGGTCCAAGCAATTCGGGTTACTGCATGGCTCTTCTCGCCACTTCGCGTCGAGCACCTCGAGGGATGCGGCGTCCAAGAGAATGTTGAGTTGCTTTTCATTGGAAGCGCTGTGTCTTGCGGCATTTTCCGGGTCATCTATCCACGTGATGTGACAAACAAGCCGCTATTAATGAATATGGGAATGTTATCTAGTTAAGGCAACAACCCGAGCGACAACTCAGATAGACTCTCACCGTGAGAGACCACCTCAAACAGAGACAGAGACACACATACACACACCCATACACGCGCGCGGTGTACCCGCTACGTACGTCATGCGCCTGAGCCTATCTCTACTCGCATGCGTCCTCAAACCTGCCCGCACGCGAGGTCGTACTCGCTGCGGGCGAGGTAGAAGAGGCCGCCCTCCTCCACCTTCGCCCACTTGAGTTCTGGCACGGCGAGGAGGTGCGTCGCGGCGACGCGGTTTTGCTCGCTCGGCCAAGCCTTGAAGATGGCAAACTCGTCGTTGAGCTCGTGCAAGTTGACCCACTCGACTGGCACCGTGCAAGTTGACCCACTCGACTGGCACCGAGTAGTGGTTCTTGACCAGCGTCGTCGGTCCGCACGCGATCGTCGACTTGTTCTTCTCCTCCGGGCCGCGCGCCGTCGCGAACCATGTCGTCTCGCCGTGGGCCGTCTCGTCGTCCTGGCCGGGGTGAGGAGGGGTGAGTGGATAGGGCGGCGCGCAGAGCGAGGGGTGGGCAGAGGTGCGCCTCGTCGCCCGGCATGCAGACCACCGTGCCGTATGCGATGGTCTTGCGGTATTCGCGCGGCGTCCTCGCCACCGCCGCCGCCGCCCCCCGACGAGAGAAAGAGGTTCTGTGAGACCGCCTTGGCCTTGGCGACGATGGTACCGGCGCTCGACGCTCCCTCCGCGGCCTCCAGCTTCGCGTCAAACTCGGCCGCGGCCTTGCGGGGCGCGCCGTCCGCCTGCCTTGCGATCGCCTGCACGGCGTCCATCGACGCCGTGCCGGAGGCTGCGAGGGACGGCGGCCGGCCACGTGGCGCCGCAGGGGCAGCCCGGGTTTTGCCGCCGGCTCCATCAGCTTGGGGCTCGGCCGCGCCGGCCTTGCGCTTGCCCAGCGCCTTGCCGGACAGCGGCTCGCCTGCCGCCGCCGCTGCCGCCGCCGCTGGCGGATCCATGCCAGCCTGCCTGCGCGATGCCCGCCGCTCATCGCCTGCAGCCTCTGCGGCAACGGCTGCTTGGCCCAGACTGCCAGCCACCTGCTCCAGCTGCAGGGACAGCGGCGTGTCCGGCGACACGGAGGCGGAGGCGAGGACAAGCAGCTCCATCAGGCGGCCGCCCGCCTGCTCGGAGTCGAGCTGCCCGCTCCTCGTCCTGCCATCCGCCTCGATGACCGCATCGGCCGCCCAGCCCGCGGAGGCCAGCTGCTCTCCCCACCGCCTCTGCCGACGTCCGCCGCTGCTTGAGATCGTAGCGTCGGTCGGAATATAGTCGCGCATCTCCTCCACGGGCGAGTAAGCCGGCTCGGCGGCGAAGCCAATCGGAGCGCCGCGGTGCTGCGAGCCGCCCGGGCTCGTCTTGGAGCGAACAGGCCGGCTCGAAGGTGTCGAGGCGGGCTGGGACGGGCCGGTAGCGTCGGAGGCGGTCGCGGGTAGCGGCACGTACTTGGCGCAGTCGGCAAACTTGCCGTCGCAGGCCCGCCTGGCAGCTCGGCAGATGACACAGGCGACGCTCGGACGCCCACCTTTCGACTTCTCCGGCGGCCTCCCACCTCAGTGTTTTTCCGTGGCGTGAACAGAGCACCCCGAAAATCGGACTGGAAAACGCAGGCATGTGTGAGTCGTGTCGGGCGGCCTCCGAGCGCTCGCGCGCCTCTGTCTGGCGGTGCGCTGCTCGTCTGACGGCGAGGTCGCGTTTTCACAGCCTTGTTATTGAGAAGAAAATACCTCCTATGGCGCTGTGCGCTGGTCTGTGAGAGGTTGAGGTGCGAGCCCTGGAGGCCCTGGGGATGGGGTGAGACTACCCGCGGGCCTAGAAGGCCCGCGCGCAGGGGGGTGGGACATTGAGACCGGTCATGAATGAGTGCGCGACACGCATGTTGCGAGCAGCGTTGTTGATGTTCTGCGCGTCGCCACAGACGGCGGCGCGCGAGAGCTGTTGCATTCACACCCAAAGGAAGGACACTAGTGAGGCGGGGGGGTCGCCCCGGTGCCCCCCGCGCGCTGGCCGAGGCCGTGCCAACGGGTCCGCTGGCCTGGGGTCCGCTGTGGGCCGCCTCAGACCGCCGAAACTGTTTTTCCTGGGCATCCTGGAACGGCCGTGACCGAGAATTGGCTGTGTCTATGGTGTGTTTTGTTATACAGACGCATCACCCTGGACCACAGGAATTTTCCGGAACGCTCCTGCGATACTCTCTCTCAATGTGTGAATCATGGTGATATACTCAGTCCACGTCCTCGATGAGCTCCTCCGGCAGCGCCAGCGGCGCTTGCGGATCGCCGGACGTGCCGCCGCCGGAGGCTGAGGGCGAGTCCACCCTCTCCGCCGCGCCGCTCTCCCCCGCGGTGCTGCGCGCGCCGTGCTGGTCCGGTTCAGCCGGCGGCGGTGGCCCTCCGGCGGCCGGCGGCGGTGGCGGCGGTGGCCCCTCGTCGGCCGGTGGCGGTGGCCCTTCGTCGGCAAGCGGCGGTGGGTGCCCTGCGGCCCCCCCTCCTTGCCCTCCGCCCTCCCCTTGCACGGTGGCCTGGGCCACGGAGGAGGGGAGGCCGGCCGGGGGCTGCTCTTGCGGCGGCCTCGCCCGGACCATGAAGCTGCACCCGGCCGCCCCGCCGCCCGCCCCGCCGCCTGAGACCGCGCACCACCAGAAGCGGCGGTCCCACGCGGCTAGCTGTCGGCAGTCGCAGAGCGGCGACTGCGCGTGCGGCGGCGGAGGCACGCGAGCCTGCGAAGAGGTGCGGCGCACGCGTCTTCGCACGGGGTGTGTGTGGGACAAGGGCAAGACTCCCCCCTCCCCCCCTCAACGTCTTTCCTAAGGCAAGGGCCGCCACGGCATCTCGAGTGCACAGTCCGGTGCAGCGGGTGCGCGCGTGATTGTGCGTGCGTGTGCGCGTGTGCGTGCGTGCGTGCGTGCGTGCGTCGTGCGTGCGTCATCGCGCGCCTCGTACCCGCAGCCCTGCCCGTCTGCGGCCGCGCACCAGTAGCGCTGCCGCTCCCATACCGCGGGCACGCCGCAGCGGCAAGCCGGCGGCGGCGCCGGCGGCGGCTGGATCGAGTCTCGCAGCACCAGCGCTGAGCGCCGCCGCACCTTGCGCTCAGCTCCGCCCTCGCGCGCCTCGCCGCGCACGGCGGAGCAGTGCCTGAGGCGAGGTGCGGGTGAGGCGAGGTGGGGTGAGGCGAGGAGGGGTGAGGAGGGGTGAGGAGGGGTGAGGCGAGGGAGCACGTCTCCGCACGCTCTTGTGAGGCGAGGGCTCGGGCTGCCCCTCGCATCTCCACGCTCTGAGACGGGAGCGACACGGCATGCAGAGTGCAACGGCCCGGTGCGCGCGGGTGAGCGGTGGTGTGCGCGTGTGCGCGTGTGCGTGTGTGTGTGCGTGTGTGCGAGAGGGGGGAGAAGAGTGCGCGCTGCTTGTGTGTCGTGTCGGTGGGAGTTGTGTCGGTGAGAGTGAGTGCCTCGCCCGGTCGATCTTCAGCCCTGTCGAGGAAGTGTCTAGGAAGTGTCTAGGAAGTGTCTAGGAAGTGTCTAGGAAGTGTCTAGGAAGTGTCTAGGAAGAAACTAGGAAGTGTCTAGGAAGTGTCCAGGAGGTGCCTCGCTCGGTGGATCGTCAGCCCGTGCAGCCTCTCGAAGGCGGAGCCGCAGTCGACGCACTCGAAGAGGCCGGCGGCGTTCGGCGGGGGCGGCGCCGGCTTGGCGGGCTTCGGCGGCCTCGCCTCCTTGGCGCAGTGTCGGCCGCGGTGTATCGCGAGCCCGTGCGGTTTGTCAAACGCGCTGCCGCAGTCGCCGCACTCGTACAAGCCGCGCGCGTTGGGCACGGGAGGCGGCGGTGGCGGTGGCTTGGCCGTCCTGCTGCAGTGGCGACCGCGATGCACCTTGAGGCCGTGGAGCGAGTCAAAGGCCCGGCCGCACTCTGCGCAACGGTGCGCCGCGCCCGAGCTCTGCCCCTCCGAGCCAGCCCGACGGAACGGCTCAACCGCGGTCTCCCCGCTGTTCTCCTCCATAACGGCGACCACCTCGTCTCCCGCGCACTCACTGTCGCTGATCGCCTCGACTGCAGTCGCCTCGAGCGGCGCCTCGACCACCGGCGTCGTCTTGACAGCAAGCGGAGCCGCCTCGATCGGCACGGACGCCGCCTCAACGTCCTCCAGCGGCGCCGCCTCCAGCGGTGGCGCCGGGGTGGGGAGGTTCGCCTCGCCACCAGCCTCGAAGTACGGGCTGGCCTGCTGCATCGCTTCCCCGCGCCTTGCCTGGACAGCGCTGCCTGTCCCGCGTGCTACCCTGCAGCGGTTGACGTAAGAAAAACCGGCAAAACGCAATCCAGTCACACAAAGAGATAGGAAGAGGCAGACTCCCTAGGGTGGGCGACGGCTAGCGCATCACACCCCTCTCCTTAAAATCCCTGTGTGGTGGCGGCGTGCCGTCCTCCCATCCCTCCCTTGGGTTGTCTGTTTTCTTTCTTTCTTTTTCCAGTCACACAACACGCCATAAAGAATATAAGAATTCCAAAGGGGAAAAAAGGGCGACGCAAAATTCAGTAGAGATGGGGCGACGCACGAACACAATGTGCGCACCCCGCCCCCCCGCTCGCAGGGCGTGCATAGTGTTAGTGAATGGCTCGGGCAGCTTCTACCATCTTTCTTCAAGAGAGGGTGGTGTTTAGAAACACCGAGGGTGGGTGGGCGTCCGCTTAGCCCTTAGGCGTTCGACGTGTACTTGGTGACGGCCTTGGTGCCCTCCGAGACGGCGTGCTTGGCGAGCTCGCCGGGGAGGATGAGGCGCACGGCGGTCTGGATCTCGCGTGACGAGAGGGTGCCCTTCTTGTTGTAGCGCACGAGCTTGCCCGCCTCGACGGCGATGCGCTCGAACGCGTCGTTGATGAACGAGTTCATGATGGACATGGCCTTGGAGGAGATGCCAGTGTCGGGGTGCACCTGCTTGAGCACCTTGTAGATGTAAGACGAGTACGACTCGACCCGCTTCTTCTTGCGCTTCTTCTCGCCGCCCGAGGGCTTCTTGGCGGACTTCTTGGCGGGCGTCTTCTTGGCAGGCGGCATGACGAGGCTGTTGAATGGAGGATCCAATGGATGTGGTTGTGTTGCAGGAGGGCACCGCCCCTTGGGCTTGGCCTCACCCGCAGTTCCCGCGCCGCTGCAGAGTACTGATTGCGCCCGTCGCTGCCCGTCGCTGAGCGGTGTCAGAGCGATGTCAGAGAGCGAGACGACTTCCCGGCCGAGGAGGAGGAGGACGCCAGCGAGGACGACTTCCCCGCCGAGGAGATGGACGGCGCTGGCGACGCGTTGCCAGAGAGCGCTTCCGGCAGATCCGAGAGGAACAGGAGCGGCAACTCGACCAAGAGGCTGCCGCGGCGCGAGAGCGAAAGCTCGAGACGCAGCGGCGGCGACAGCTCAACGAGAGGCTCGAGGAGAGCAAGCGGCGACGGGTGCACTGCCAGCTGGCCAAGGTCAACGTCCGCGCTGCTTCAGCACGTCCGCACACGGCTGCCTCTCAAGGGCCCCTACGACCTGGCGGCCGAAGGCCCAGCTGCTCTCCGGATGCTGGTGTGCCGTACTCACGAGATGATCATCTCATGGGATGGGACTTTGATGGGATGATGGAGGCCGTCGGGGCCTGCGACGGAGCTTTGCGAGGACGCGGTTCCAAACAGCTCACAGACCTCGAAGCATGGGTAGAGTCAGTCGGTCGTCTCCCCGTCGACTTTTACGAGGTGGGAAAGCCGGCGCCATGCGCGGTGCGTCGATGGCCGACTGTGATCTGCTTACGTGCGGCGGCCTGTGCCTTTGCCTCACGTACACCACCTTCATCACCGTGAACAGCTCACAGACCATGCCGTTTTCGCGTCCAATGCGTCCAGTGCACCGCCACGAGATGGGACGGTAGGCACCATCTCGCCCGCCGCACCACCGCCACCCTCCACCCCCCCGCCTCCACCTCCGCCGCCCTCTCCACCCACCACACGCCACAGGTCTCGCCAATGGCACGCCCACGAAATGCCTCCCGCCTCCCGCGCCCCCAGCTGAGCACCGCCTTTGTCCACCTCAGCTTTCACGCGGCGATGCTCACTCGCGGCTCCGAGGAGCGCAGCCGGCTCCGCATGCTCGCGGTGTCACGGCGGGACGAGCTCGTCGAGCGCGGCGGGACCTTGCCGAGGCGGCGGCAGTGGCTGCGCACACTCACACTGCTCGGCGCAAAGTTTGGCCTCCACTCGCACCCGGGCGATTTCCCTTTCGTCGCCGAAATCATGGAGGGGTTTGTGGCCGCGGATCCCCCGTGCTGTGGCACCACCAGTACACATCCCCGCAGCTGGGATTGGGACGGCCGCGCCCACTGCCGAGAGCATCTCGGAGCACGGGGGGCGGCAGTGGCTCGGGGCACACCTCACATAGATGGGCTCTGGTAGGAGGCTCCACACCACCTGACTCGCGTCGTGCCACCTGAAAGCCACAAAATGCCGGATTTTGCACGAGACACACGCGGAAAGCGCCACGTGCCTCCACGAGTCCTTTGCAGCTTTTTGCACAAAATGCAGGTGGCTTTAGCCACTTGCTCCATGAGCAAAACAGTCCAAAAAACACCTGGAGCAGATGGCTTACGCCGCCTGTGGACATGGACAAAACAGTGCAAACAGCACCTGGAGCAGATGGCTTACGCCGCCTGTGGACATGGGCAAAACAGTGCAAAAAGCACCTGGAGCAGATGGCTTACGCCGCCTGTGGCCATGGGCAAACAGTGCAAAAAGCACCTGGAGTAGATTCCAAACGCCGCCTGTGGCCATGTGAGCGCTCGGGTGGCGCCAGGTGGCTTCGCCCCCCTCCAAGCCACCTGCCCCCCCTCGCCACACCTGCCTGGAGGGCTGGAGCACGTGCGCCACCTGGGCCCGGGCAGGTGGCTCCAGGTGGCTTCGGCCCCTCCAAGCCACCTGCATGCCCCCCCTCGCCACACCTGGAGGGCTGGAGCACGTGCGCCACCTGGGCGTCACTTCGGGAATTTCATCGTGCGTGTTCTTTTGAATAGGAATGTACTATACTCGGCACCACGAGCCGCCCCCGCCGCGCCTCCACAATCCACTCTCGCAACTCTACCGCGCAGCCGGCACACGACGTCGACGAGGCCGACAAACAAAGCTCTGCATGGCCTGGTTTATCGGGGATCGAGAGATGGCGTATTATTGGGCAGTCTTCTCATTGGCGAGTCAGACTGCTCAGCGTCGGCAGCAACGGCGCGTGAGCAGCGCAGCCACCGGCTCCTGCGGTATTTGCAGCCACACCAAACGCCCGCGCGGGCCGGGTTGAAGCCCCAGGCTTATGTCGACGCCGGACATTGATTGTAGCCGCCGACGACCGCCGCAGGCCCTCATTCACACACCCCACAGTCCCAGTTTGCAGCGCGGGGAGGAGCGGGAAGGCTCGCGTTTGGCAGGCCAGCCCTTCCGTGGCTCGGATTTTCCGTTTCCGAATTCAAACTTGCGTCAGGTGGCGCACGTGCTCCGGCCCTCCAGGTGTGGCGAGGGGGGGCATGCAGGTGGCTTGGAGGGGCCGAAGCCACCTGGCGCCACCTGCCCACCCATCGGGCCCAGGTGGCGCACGTGCTCCAGCCCTACAAGTGTGGCGAGGGGGGCGGGGCAGGTGGCTTGGAGGGGCCGAAGCCACCTGGAGCCACCTGCCCAGGCCCAGGTGGCGCACGTGCTCCAGCCCTCCTCGTGTGGCGAGGGGGGGCATGCAGGTGGCTTGGAGGGGCCGTAGCCACCTGTTGCCACCTGCCCAGGCCCAGGTGGCGCACGTGCTCCAGCCCTCCAGGTGTGGCGAGGGGGGCGGGGCAGGTGGCTTGGAGGGGGCCGAAGCCACCTGGCGCCACCCGAGCGTTCACATGGTCACAGGCGGCGTTTGGAATCTACTCCAGATGCTTTTTGCACTGTTTTGCCCATGGCCACAGGCGGCGTAAGCCATCTGCTCCAGGTGCTTTTTGCACTGTTTTGCCCATGTCCACAGGCGGCGTAAGCCATCTGCTCCAGGTGCTTTTTGCACTATTTTGCCCATGTCCACAGGCGGCGTAAGCCATCTGCTCCAGGTGCTTTTTGCACTGTTTTGCTCATGGAGCAAGTGGCTAAAGCCACCTGCATTTTTGTGCAAAAGGCTCTAAAATGGCCGAAATCCCTGGTGGCGCACGTGGCGATTGCCACGTGTGCCTCGGCTAAGAGGCCTCTCCAGGCGAGAGTCAGGTGGCACGACGCGAGTCAGGTGGCGTGGAGCCTCCTACCAGAGCCCATCTCTCACACCTCAAATGACGTGTGAGTTTGGGGGTTCCGAGCACTTGGAGCACTTGAGCAATTAATCTTGGACGGTGCGCTCTCATTTTAACCGCACGCCGGCACGACAATCGACAGGGCCGGGGGGACCTAAGAAGCCGCCTCTCGCCAGCGGGCCGCCGGACAACTGGCATCGGGCTGCGGGCAAGAGAGCCCTGAACCTGGGGGGTGCGCAGGCGCAGGGTGTTCATAACACGCTACACGGGAGGGGGATGGGAGGATGAGATCCGTGAACACCCTGCGCAGGGTGTTCACCGCCGCCCCCCTTGCCCCCAGAGCCCCTGGCAGCCCCTTCGCCCCCATGCTTTCCGGTCTGCCAGTCCAACACCGCCGCGTGGAGCGACAAGTGCAAGTGGCGCTCGGGAGCAAAGGGGGAGCACGGGTCTCTCTTGTCTTTTGCGTTTGGGGATTTTCGGGGATGGGAGAGCACGGAGAACGGCACAGCCCGCCCAGATTTTAAGGAACTGCTAGCCTTTTCGCTCGATTTCTTTGACTTTGTTCGTGGTACTCTCTCTCTCGAGGTTCTCGAGGTGGATATCCTTTGGCCGCGTTGGGTAGCGAGGATTGGTGTGACGCGATCCACGCAGGCGTGTTTTCTGACGGCCGACCGTCAGTGCACGGAGTTGCCCCTTCTCCGACTGCCCCGGCTAGTTCACGACTTTCGCTTTTCTTTGGTGCCCATGCGGAAGGTTCCAAGAAGGGCCACACAGGCAAGCGAACGATGGCTGCCCCCCCGCTCTCCGCGCTCTCCTGCCAGAACCTCTGGTTCTCGTACGAGGTCGCCGAGAACATCTCCACCACCGCCAAGTTCGTCGGTGATGACGTGACAAAGGCCGCCGCCAAGAAGGGCACCCAAGCGCACGGCACGCACGACGGCGGCCTCTCCATGGACATGCCCCGTCAGCAGCACCTGTCGGGCACGCGGGCAGCGTACAAACTGCAGCTCGAGGCGCCTTGGCCACCTAGCCCGCCGCTCTCGAGCACGCGGCCGTACCAGAGCCCTTCACCTCTCTCACCACCGCCGTTATCGCCGCCTTCGCCACATTGCCGCACACCGCCGAGCCCTCCTCCACCCTCGCTGCAGGACGTGAGCTTCTCCCTGCCCGCCGGCTCGCGCACCCTCCTCCTCGGCGCCAACGGCGCGGGCAAGTCGACGCTCCTCTCGGTGCTCGGAGGCAAGCACATGGTCGAGGAGGGCATGGCGCGCGTGCTCGGCCGGCCCGCCTTCCACGACACGTCCCTCGCAACGGAGCTGGCGCTGCTGACCGGAAACTGGACGCACACGGTCGCCTTTGTGGGGCACAACGTCCCCTACCAGGCGATGGAGGTCTCGCGCCTCATCGAGTCGCACTCTGTCGGCGTCGACGCGACGCGTGTGCAGCGGCTGGTCTCGCTGCTCGAGGTGGACTCGAGTTGGAACCTGACGACAGTCTCGGACGGGCAGCGGCGGCGCGTGCAGATCCTGTGCAAGCTGCTCAAGCCCTCGTCCGTCCTCCTCCTCGACGAGATCACCACCGACCTCGACCTGCTCGCGCGGCAGGTGGCACTGACGCTTCCGAGACGCTTCCGAGACGCTTCCGAGACGCTTCCGAGACGCTTCCGATCATGGAACTCTTCACAGACACTTGCTCGGCAGTTGACTTCACAGCGCCCAAGCCCATCGATCCCGCGCGTGCCATGTGGCTGCCCAGAGCCTCGCCAGGCACCGACCAGCCGCGCTCTCGCCGCCGCTGCCGCCAACCACGCCCTCTGCCACCGGCTGCCCTCCACCCGGCGCCCCTCCGCAAAGCCCCTTCCCCCCTTCCCCCCCCCCCCCCCCCGCCCCCCCGCCCGCCTCGGTCAGGACCTGCTCGCCTTCCTGCGGGAGGAGGCGGAGGAGCGGGGCGTGACCATCGTCTACTGCACGCACATCTTCGACGGCCTCGATGACTGGCCCACCCACATCGCCTACGTCTCCAAGGGAAAGCTCGAGTTTTGCAAGCCGATGGCCGAGCTGGCGACGCTGCTCGTCGCGCCGCCCGCGCAGGCGGCCCGCGGGTGGGGGCGGCTCTTCTGCGCGGTGCAGCGGCTCCTGCTCCAGCTCTCGCCCGAGTTCGAGTCGCGCCTCCGCGGCCCCGCGCCGCCGCCGCCGCCGCCCGCCGCCGACCCCTCCGCCGCCGTCTCGATCCGCGGGCTGCGCTGGGGGTACTCGGGCGGAGGGCGGGCGGCGCTGGCCGGGGTCGAGCTGAGCGTGGCGCGCGGCTCGCGCTCGCTGCTCGTCGGCGCAAACGGCGCCGGCAAGACGACGCTGCTCCGGCTGATTGGCGGCAAGCACATGGTCGCCGACGGGCAGCTGCACGTGCTCGGCCGCGAGGCGTTCGGCGACACGAAGCTCAACACACTCGTCTCGATGCTCTCGGGCGACTGGACGCGGCAGGCGGAGACGAGCCCCGAGAGAGATGGGCCGAGAGAGCTGCGCGCGGCGGCGGGGCCGTCGTTTTCTGCATTGTCAGCTGCACTTAGCGCTGAAGGGCTACACCTAGCGCTGAAGGGCTACAGATCCCAGCCACTCCACACACACACACACACACACATCTCAGCCACTCTTCCCCCGCCCGGCGGCAGGTCGCGTGTGTCGGCAGCGGCGTGCCCTTCCAGGCAGACTTCTCGGTCGGCTTCATGGCCAAGGCGTTCGCCGACTCGCTCGTCCGCGACGGCCTCCCGCAGAGTGTCGTCAGCGCGCGGCTCGAGCGGCTGACGAGCTTGCTCGACCTCGACTTCGAGTGGCGGCTGCACAAGGTGTCGGACGGGCAGCGGCGGCGCGCGCAGCTGCTGCTCAAGCTGCTGCGCCCGTCGGAGCTCCTCCTCCTCGACGAGGTGACGACCGACCTCGACGTGCTCTCGCGGCAGGCGCTGCTCCAGTTCCTGCGCGAGGAGACCGAGCAGCGCGGCGCCTCCGCCACCGACTCGGACGACGCGGATGAGCAGCCGACGAGTTGACTGGCTGGCTGACCGACCCATAGGCGCCACCGTCATCTACTCGACGCACATCTTCGACGGCCTCGACGATTGGCCCACCCACATCATCCGCATGGAGCGCGGCGTCGTCGTCTCCAACAGCGCCGCCGCGCCGCCCGCCGCCGCGCCGCCCGCCGGCGGCGGCGCGTCGGGGTCGCTCTTCTGCACGGTCCGCGCGTGGCTCGACAAAGAGCGCACCGCCCGCCGCGCCGAGGCGGCGTCGCTCGACGTTTCGGCTTGCCCCTCCACCGTTTCCGCGATGGAGACGGAGCCGGCGCAGCCGCCGCCAAAGCCGACGGCCGCCTCGAAGTTCGACCGCTTCGGCGGCGCGTCGCGCCAGTCGATGTACGCGCGCTGATGGCCCG
Source organism: Emiliania huxleyi CCMP1516 (assembly GCF_000372725.1). Taxonomy (NCBI): domain Eukaryota; phylum Haptophyta; order Isochrysidales; family Noelaerhabdaceae; genus Emiliania; species Emiliania huxleyi. The sequence continues at coordinate 241,067 of NW_005200902.1, read as the reverse complement.
GGCTGGGGGCGCGCTGATGGCGCGAGCTCGCGCAGTCGTCCACCTATTTCTACGCCGAAGGCGGTGCCGCCCCGCGCCGCCATCGCCCACCGCGCGCTCGAACACGGCAGAACTCCGTGCGAATGCTGCTGCGGCGGGGTCGGGGGAAGGGGGTCGAGGGGGCAAACACTGTGGACCGCTCACCGGGAGACGCGAGCATTGAAAACAACCGCGAATAAACGGTATATTTGATTGTGCGGAAGCGCCAAGGGTGCGGGGATCTCTGGTCCCTTTCGCGCGCCTGAGATGTGAGAAAAGACTTAATTTGAGGAGAGACACAGAAAAATCGTGTTTGGCACTTTTTTCATTTTTGATGTTTGAACCCCGGTCCCCGCGAGGGGGGCCGCGAGGGCATGTGACAACTTGAGCTTCCGCGACGGAGCTTGAACCTTGTCCTTGATGACAAACGCGCTGCGCCTGCGGGCGTGGCCGTGCGGGGCACCGAGCCAATCGCAAGGGAGACCCCACAGCGGGCCGCGCAGGCCGCAGGCCAGCGCAAGGTCCAAGGACTACGCAACCGACGCCCTAGCCGAGCACCAAATCCAGAAGCCAAGTTCCGTGTGTGGCTCCAGACAGGCAGCTTCAATATGTTCAAAGGCAAGGCACGCGACGGTGCGGCGGTGCGGGCAGAGCACTTAGGCTCGGCTCGGCTGACGCATAAGAATGGCATCAAATTGGACACCTCTTGGGCACCGGACGCGACGGCCTACAAAGGAGGGAGGGGGGCGGCCTCGTCGCGGCGGCGGTCGGTACGATTCTCTCTTTTCTTGACCCTCAATACATTTGTGATTCTGTGTGAGCTCTGTGTCTTGATTTGCCAACAACATACCTAAGAGAGAGAGAGACCAACCCCCTCTCCCTTTTCTCCCAGTAAGCTAAAAGTACATACCTAAGACTCAACAGACAAACCCAAGTAGCCTGCTGACAAGCCCTGGCCCGACCCGCAGCAAAGTCGGACACGCGAGCAAGGGGGGGGAGAAGCGTAAAAAGGGACGGAAGTCGAGAGCGCTCGCAAAGAGGACGCGGCGGCGGCCAAATCATCACCGCTCGCACCACCGCCCTCTCCCGCCGGCCCGCCGCCTCTGGCTACCCGCGACGGCTCCGCCCGCGACGGCGCCGCTATGCACGCCCGTGCAGGCTGAACAACGGGCTCGCGCTCGCCTCTCAGAAGGTTCAGACGCCGGACAATCTGGAGATGGACGAGATGGATGAGGAGGGAAGAACCCGCCACCTCCGCAGGCTCCGCAAGCGGGTAGCGGACTCCAATTTTCCGGCCCCACCGCCTCTGGATTTTTCCCCTCTGGGGGGGCGCGGGGGCCCCCGGAGGCACCGTGCGCCGCGCAGCAGTGCGGAAACGGGGCTCCGGCGCTCATACTCGCTCATACTACCAACTTCCCGAATGAGTACGGTTAAGTAGAGGGCAGATTTGGAGAGATCTCGAGGAGTACATACAGATAGACCCTCTAACCATCAGAAAACTCCGACCTGATCGGTCGTACTGACCGCCGACAGATCACTCCAGACAGCAGACAGGCCGACGTCTGCACGCGGCCGGCCGGGCGAGAGGCTTGACACGATCCGACCCTGCGAGACCCTGACGCTGCTGCTCTAGCTATCAGCCATGGACTGCTGACTGCTGCCACAATGTGCGACCTGTGCTGGCCCACTTGGCGGCCTTCCCGGTCAGTGGTGAGGCGCAGTTCAGAGCTGTCGATGGCGCGATGCGCCGATGCCGCACTGGTCCCACATTGGTGACACGAGACCACCAAGTTTGCCGGTCCAAGAGAGAGGCACTGGTGCTGTCCTGAGAAGGTGCGTGGTCCCTCTTGACTGCCCATGCGCGCGAGGCTGTGTAGGCATAGCCTCGAGAGTGCCAGCAGCCAATCTGAGGCAGTTTGTGACGCGCATTGCGTCAGAAGCGTGCACACGTTGGAAGGACACCTTCCTACTGGCCGTACGATCAGGTCGTCACTGAATGCTGGATACTAAGGCCGCGAGCTATGCAGGTGATCAATTGTGCAGCATAGCACGGTCAGCAGCGCCGACAGGCTGTCGCAAGGCGTGATAGCATGGCCGCAAGTATGCTGAATTCCCATGAAACAAGTGAAAATCTCGCAAAAGAAGAAAAAAACATGCCAAAAAATCGGCGCCTGCGGCGGGCCATCGAGCCCCATCTCCCCCCCGCATGGATACCCTCTAGGGCCCTCGCGCCCCCCAGAGTTTTTCCCGGCGTTGCAACGGCGCGTGCAGAAAGACCGTCCCCATCGCGCCTGGGGACCCAGGCCGCGGCCGAATGCACGTCTTCCCCAGACTGCCGCCACGGCGCATTGCTGGCTGCCTCGAGGGCGCGGAGCTCGAGGCCGCACGGGCGGAATGGCATGCATGCTATATGGACAAGACCGACGAGCGGGAGGCGATGCGCCTCGCCCGCAACCTTGCAATGAGTCGCTCAGCGCCGAGTCGCGAGGGTGACTCCGCACGCCGAGTCAAGGCGCGGCGCGAGAAGAGAGACAGAGAGAGAGCTTTTAGCAATAACATTTAAAATCTCGCCCCACGCAGCGTACCACCCCCCCGCCCGACCGGGCGTCTACTTGGGTTTGTCCGCGACACATCGCGGGAGATACAGCCCCCTCTCTCGCGCGGCCCGGGGTGCCCATCCAATATCACCCCCGCCGGGGCGTGAATCCAAGCCGAGACTTTCCTCGTTGTACAGCGGCGCATGAGAAGCTAACGAAGCCGCAGAAGTTTACGGAGTTTACGAGTCTGCAACTCACGGCTGCAACAGAGTAACGACGCGATCGCCTGGCTATCGCGTGCCGACATGATCCACCAGCTGACCGCCAGATCAGAACCAGTGCTCACGATGCCTAATCATAATAGTCATTGATCACCATGCTGCGGCCTAAGACTCCGAGGATTGGAATCGTCAGACTTGATCAGCCGCGGACGGCAAAGACCGCGGTGCTTGGAGATCTGGTGGCACCACAGAGCCTACAGGGGGTGGCACCACAGAGCCTACAGGGGTCGGAGAGCTTGTCCCAAACGGATATCATCTACAGGAGAGCAGAAGGATACACGTTCTCCGTCTGCGTCTCTGGACACCCCGTGAACGCACCTGATCAGCTGCAGCTCACGCGGGGCGAGGTCAGGATCCGCGGGACTCAGGGCGATCCGCAGCACCTCTTTGAAGTCGGCGGCAACCAGCCGCCGCGTGCACGCAATCCCTCGTTCACTGAACCATGGGTAGTGAATGGGCGCGCTGTGGGCGTCGTCTACATCTACCTGCCCGAGCTCATCCTTGCCAATCTCAAGCAAACTTTGGCCGAGCTTCGCGAGCTTGAGTGCCGGTGCCTCTCCTCTTCATGCGGATTCATGGCCAACATCAACTCTTTCTGCGCCGCGCGCTCCGGGATGCCGACACTGATGTCGACTCTCGACCTGCTGCCGACTCTCTTGCTGTCGCTGCCCCCAGAGGACGTCATCCTCGTCCTTACCTCCAACGGCACGAACTTCAAGCGGCACGCGGAAACACTGATTCCGCCACATGTCCCTCTGAAGAGACTTCGCGTCTGCGGGCTGGAGCAGGTGCGCGGATTCGGCGCAGAGGTTGCCTCAGGTACAACTGTGGACCCGTTGCTCGCAGAGGCTGGCATTGTCGGGGCGGTGGTGGAGGCCTTCACGGCCACAGCACCAAGCCCTATCGGTTTGTGCGCCCCAGCAGCTCGTGCTGCACAAATCCTCCCCGCCATCCTTGCGTATCCCTCCTCCCAAAGGTGCGATTCTACTCGAGTGCACCGAGCTGCCAGGTGGAGGGTGGCCCTGGCCCCCTAGCCGTCCGATTCTCGCGGCCTTACTATTCGAATATGAGATCACAGGCTATTCGAACGCGCTGCGCCAGAAGTTCAATCTGCCCGTGTACGATGTGCTCACGCTCTGCTCGCTGCTCATCGCTTCCGTGGCCGTGAGCCCTACCCTAGGCGCACATGCCCACTTCGTGAACGAAATGTAACGAGGGGGGCATCTCATAGAAGACACGGCAATTGGGGTTCGTACGGGAGACGGGAAGTGAGAAGGGAGCGCATCACGCAAAAGTGTGAGGGGGGAGTGCGTGTATGTTTGTGGGACATGTGTACGTGCTCTGTTGAAGTGGTGTAGGAGCGGACTGGTGCGTGCTGGTGCGGGCTGGTACTCACACACAGGGAGCATTGAGTGCTCTGTGTTGAACTGTGCATACACGTACGAATGTGTCGGGCTCGGTGTGTGTGTGAGTGTTAAGCGAGCAAGCGTGCCCCCCATGAAAAAGATTTTTTCGCTCAGGCGGGCCGCCTACAGTAGGGCAGTCAGTCAGCTTGGCTTGAAGGATGCTGGAAGGAGGCTGGAGCCCGGCGAACGAGAGTTTACCGCTCGGGCAGGGCTTGAGCGTGACCTCACCGTCGCAAGCGTTTGCGGTGCCGAGGGTGCTGGTCGCTGCTGCGCACGCTAATCCGTCGATCATGCTCCCGACTAGTGCAGTCGCAGCCGTGCCTGACGCGCAGCACGCAGGTCAGCGCCAGGGTCTGTACCCTCCGTCCTCCTCCTAGAGCGTCACGTGACCGTAACACGTGCCCCGCCTCACCCGGACCTTCTCGGTCGCAGGCCGCGCCGACCCCTGCATGCATGGCCTCGAGCACGTCTTCCCTCCCCCAATGTCGCCACAGCTGCCGCCTCAACCACCGCCCTTGGCGTATCGCTCCCTCGCGTCGGGGGAGGCGGGCGGCGGCGGCGCGGCAGGCGGCGGCGCGGCGGGCGGCGGCGCGGGCGGCGGTGCGGCGGGCGGCGGCGGCGTGGGCGGCGCTGACGGCGGCGCGGTGGGCGGCGGCGCTGACGGCGGCGCGAGAAAGCGCCGAGTCGGGGAGGCTGCAGAGTACGACCCGCGAAAGGCGCCTCGGCGGGCGCAGACGGCGTGGAACTACTACACCTCGAAGGCGCGGCGCGCGCTCAAGCGGGAGCGCCCGCAGGCGACCGAGGAGGAGCTGCAGGCTCTGCTCAAGGCTTCCTGGGAGCAGCTGCCCGCTGCCGAGAGGAGCGTGTACGAGGGCAAGGCGGCGGCGGACCGCGAGAGGCACGCGTCGCAGCTGGCCCTGCACGCGTCGCACCGCAGCGCGGACGGCGGCGCGGCGGGCGACGCAACCGCGCCGGCCTGCGATGGCGGAGGCCTCCTCTCCCCTCCCTCTCCGGCGCGCGTGGAGAGCAGCGGCGGGGTGCGGCTGCGGCTGGCCGGCTGCCCTCTCTCGCCCCTCCTGGGCGGCAAGGGCGGCAAGGGCGGCAAGCAGGCGGCCAAGCAGGCGGGTGCCGCCGCCGGGTCCGCCAAGCCCTCCAAGCCCGCGACGGCGTACATGCAGTTCTGCATGGAGAGGCGGCCGTCGCTGACCGCCGAGCTGAGGGCGGGCAGCTCTAGATGCGGGACGCAACAGGCGCCCTGTCGTGGAACCAGCGCTCGCGGCTCGCGGCACGTACTCGGGTGTGTGGTCGGCTGTTCTGCAGCCGCACGCTCGCCAGTGTCGCGTCTCTGCACTCCACCGCTTTGCACCGCTCGATCGACCGTGAAGTGGACCATATGGGTGTGTGGCCTCCCGATGAGCTGTCGACTAGCTAGGCGCTGTTCACACCTCTCTGTTCACACCTCCCTGTTCACACCTCTCTGTTCACACCTCTCTGTTCACACCTCCCTGATGAGCTGTCGACTAGGCGCTGCACGGCCCCTCCTTCAGCCAGACGCAGGTCATGTCTCGGCTGGGCGCAGAGTGGAAGGGGCTCGGCGAGGCGGAGAAGGCGCCGGCTCAATCGCACGAGGCAAGAAGCTGCGGACAGCGTCTCTTCACACACCCTCCCTGTGAACAGGCGCGGCTCGCGCGGGCAGCCAAGGCGGCAAAGAGCGCGGCCGCGGCGGCGGCGGGGACTCTGACCAAGGGCAAGGCGGGGTCGCCTGCCAAGCCAGCCGTCAAGGCGCGCACCGCCTTCCAGCTCTTCGCAAACGAGACAAAGCCGCGGGTCGAGCGGCTCTGCAAGGCCGCGCGCGCCGCCGCCGCCGCCTCCGCTGGCGCCTCCTCCGCTGGCGCCTCCTCCTCCGCTGCCGCCGCCGCTCCCTCCGCCGGCCCCTCCGCCTCCGCCACCGCCTCCGCCACCGCCTCCGCCACCGCCTCCGCATCGGGCGCCGAGGCGGCGGCGGCGGGCGAGGAGGCGGCGGCTGGGGCGGCGGGCGGGAGCTGCTCGGCGAGCTCGTCCGCCGGCTCCTCGGGGGGCGACGGCGGGGTCGAGGCGGCCGTGGCGGGCACGGCGGGGCGCAGCATCGCCGCCCACTGCCACGCCGCCCTCCTCGTGCTGTGGAAGGGGGCGCCGGCCGAGGTGTCGCTTCCGAGACGCTTGCGAGACGCTTCCGAGACGCTTGCAAGACGCTTCCGAGACCCCTCCTAGACAGACCCCTCGCGGAGCAGACGCCCCCCCCCCCCCCTTTCAGGTGCGCGCCTCCTTCGAGGAGCGCGCGGCGGCGGAGCGGGCGGCCGTTGCGCGTGAGCTCGCATCGGCGAGCAAGAAGCGCCGCCTAGATGCCACGCCGGAATGCCACGCCAGACGCACTTGCGCCACATGCTACGAATGCGTGGCCGCGGCGACTCGACGGCGCCGCCCCCTCTCTCTCCCCCGCACAGGAAGCTGCGTGCGTCGGGCGGTGGCGGCTACCTGAAGTTGCGCGAGCAGATCACGAGCTTCGCGCGCCGGCAGCCGCACCAGCTGCTGCAGCTGCTCGAGAGGCGAGGGGGCGGGCCTGGCGGGCCTCGAGGCCGCGCCCAGCTGTGAGGGCGGAGCTACTGTTCGGCGGGGTAGGCTGGCGGTGGAGGAGTCGGCTTTGGAGCAGCGGCGCGTGCGGCAGCGGCAGCGGGAGGCGGACAAGGCCGCGAAGGAGGAGGCCGTCGCCCGCGAGGCGAGAGACGCCGCCGAGAGATGGGAGCCGAGAGGAGGGACGAGTGGTGGTGGTGAGGGGGGGGGGGGGGGGACTGGGGCTGACACCATGCGGCGAGACACGGCCGAGACACTGCCGAAACACGGCCGAGACACAGCCGAGAGAAGGCGAAGAGACAGCCGAGACTTGGCGTAGCCACGAGATGAGCGCGAGGTCGCTGCGAGATTTCCGGCTCGTGACACACGCGTGCACGCCCCACGGGCGCACAGGACACACACCGGCACAGCTCCCGTGAGACGACCCGAGATCACCCGAGATCACCCGAGATCACCCGAGATTGCCCACGCAGGCGCGGTACCCCGTCGCGGACGCGCTGCTTGCCACAGAGCCGCCCGCTGACCCGCCGCTCGCGCCGTGGCCCACGCCGCGCTACCGTCTCAACCTGACGCCGCGCGAGCAGCCGACGAGCGGGCCGCTGCTCATGGCGAGCGAGAGGTCTTCGCCTCGTTCGGTCAACGAGTGAGTCGGCCAGTTGGTCCGTTGGTCAGCTAGGCGAGCGAGTTCGTCGCCTCGTTTGGGCCCGCCCTCTCGCTCGCGCCGGTCGAGGCGCCGACGCTAGCCTGACCACGCGCATGCGTGCCTGACGCCGCGGCAAGACTTGTCCTGCCTTGAGCTGACTAGCAGCCCGGAGACTCGGCCGGGACTTCGACCCACAGAGCCTCTCACGGCAGAGCTGCTGCAGAGGACGGACCCTGGCTGCCGCGTTAGGTGGAGCACGGTGCGTGCGGGCAGAGGACCAACGGCTGCACGAGGTGACCCGAGGCGACCCGAGAGTAGGTTGAGGACTTGCGCGCGGCGCTGCTGCACCGCCGGCCGTCGCACTTACTGGCAGAGCTGCACTCGGCGCTGCTGCGGCCGCTGCTCGACGCGGCGGCGGACGCGGCCGGCGCGGCGGGCGGCAGCGAGCGAGATGCGTGGCGCGGGTGTAGGGTGGAGGAGGACGTGCGGCTGATGCCGCGCTCCGCCCTGCGAGGCGGGGCTTGGCCCGAGGCTGCCCGGTGGCTGCTGCTGCGCTGGCTCGCTGCGGGGCGCGGCGGCGCGGCGGCGGCGGCGGCAGACGCGCCTTTGGAGGAGGCGAGCGAACCAACACACACGCACACGCACCCACCCACGCACGCACGCACGCACACACACGCCTCCCTCGCGCACGGGCCTTGCGCTTGCTTGCCGTGTGGGGCTCCTGTCTTTCTAGACGTGGAGTCGCGAGGGTTAGCCTGGCCCTTGCCCCTCCACCTCGTGCGTGTGGAGACGCTCACCCCCCCTCGAGCCAGCGGCTGAGTCAACTCGTCGATGATGAGTGCCTCCAGGCGAGCGAGCTGCTGCGCGCGACAGAGCACCACCAGCTGCCGCTCCGCGCAAAGACGGCGCTGCTCGCTTGGCTGGTGGACGAGGCCGCCGCCTCGGCGGCGATACGCGAGCAGCTGCAGCGCAACGTCGAGGGGCGGAGCGGCGCGTGCCTTCGACAGCCTCGGGGGCTGGAGGGGAGGCTCGTGCCCTTGCGTGCGGAGGCTGCTCTTCTGCGCGTCGCATAGGCGTCCTCGAAAAGGAGCGCGAGCGGAGGCGGGAGGAGAAGGAGAAGCGGGAGGCGGGAAAGGCCGAGGCGGCGGCCAAGGAGGCGGCCAAGAAGGCGGCCAAGGACGAGGGCGGAGAGGACGGCGCGGACGGCGCGGACGGCGCGGGCGGCGGCGAGGGCGCGGACGGCGGCGGCGGCGGCGGCCGCAACGGCGGCGCCGCGGACGGGGCAAAGAAGAAGAAGGGCCGGAAGGAGGAGGAGGGGAAGGAGGACGAGGAGGCCGATCCCCCACCCGACGAGGCGCGCGGGGGTCAAGGGGAAAGGGGAAAGGGGACGGGAGGGGGGGCGGGAACAGGAGGGGGAGGGGGGAGGGGGGGAAGCGAAGTGAAGTGGGAGTCGAAGCGTGTGTGTGTGTGTGTGTGTGTGTGTGTGTGTGTGTGTGTGTGTGTGTGTGTGCGTGTGGGCGCTGTGTGTGTCTGTGTCTCTGTCCCCCGGGGGAAGGGGGGGGGGCTCCCCCTCCCCCCCCCCCCCCTCCTCACCGACCCCCCCTCTCCCCCCCCCCTCCCCCTCCCCCGCTGCGGGCGTGAGAGACGTGCCTCCTCCCCCCGCACCGCCCCTGCGAGCAGGAGGCTGTCCGGCTCGGCGTGGCCGCGCGCATGCAGGGCCGGAGCGGCGGCCGTCCGTGGCGCTTCCAGGAGCCGACCGGCCGCAATTTCGCCGCCGGCAGTCCCACGAAGCCTCTTCACAGCTGCGGCTGCCAACAGGAGCTCACCGCCGCGATGGCGCTGCTCGCCCGGCTGTCCGCCCGCGAGCAGCAGGCCGCGCCAGCCTAGATGCGGAATGATGAGGACCTAGCTGGGTTGAGCTGGGTTGACTGGCGGAGCTGGGCGGAGCTGTATTCTCTCCGCCCGAGTGCTCACGCGGTGCCTTGGCTGCGACCGCACGCGCTGACTTTTGTGACGGCATGGCGCAGGCCGCGCAGCAGCGCGCGCAGCTCGCCGAGCTCGCAGCGCTGCCTCTGCGCGCAGAGGCGCTCGGCGCCGACCGGCAGAGAAACCGCTATTGGCTGCTCGGCGACGGCTGCGGCCGCGGCCGCCTCTATGTCGAAGAGATCACCGCCCCGTGGCCAGCCGCCCCGCCGCCGCCGCCGCCGCCCGCGCCGCCCACGCCGAGCCGCGGCAGCAAGGGCCGGCGGGGCGGCGGCAGAGCGGCGGCGCCGGCGCCGTCGCCGGCAGAGAGAGCGCCGCCGCCGCCGCCCCCTCCCGCGGCGGAGGGAGGGAGCAGCTGGCGCTTCTACCGCAGCCGGCAGGAGGTGAGGCAGCTGGTCGCGTCGCTCGACGAGCGCGGCGTCAACGAGCGGGCGCTCAAGCGCGCGCTGCAGGCCGCGACTCTAGCCGCGAGAGACAGATCCTCGGCTGGTCTCGGCTGATCCCGCGCTGCAGATCCAATCTCGCTGCAGATCCAATCTCGGCGAATCTCGGCCAATGTGGCGCCAGAGCGAGTCTCGGCCAATCTCGGCCAATCTCGCGCTGCAGGCGGCGCTGCCGCAGCTCCGACTGGCCGATGAGCCGGCGCCGTCGCCGCCCGCGGGGCCGTGGAGGAGCGAAGGGCCGCACGTTGGCGCGCGCGTGGTGCTGCACTTTGCCGGCGTCGGCGAGAGCGAGGCGCGGGACCAGCCCGACATCGCCCGAGACCACCCGAGATCGCTCGGGATCACCCGACATCGCCCGAGACCACCCGAGATCGCTCGGGATCACCGGAGGAGGCGGAGGAGGCGGCGTCCCCCCCCCCTCCCCCCCCGGCCCCCTCGCCGGGTATGCGTGGTGCGGCGGCGAGAGACGCGCGAGACGAGCCGAGATCAGCCGAGATCAGCCGAGATCACCCCAGATCAGCCGAGATCAGCCGAGATCGGCCGAGATCAGCCGAGATCGGCCGGCGAGGAGGCACGTGTGGTGCGGGGTCTCTGCCACCGTCGGAAGACATGCTCCGGACATGTCGTCGACGTGTTGGACGTGTCCCTGGACGTGTTGGACGTGTCCCTGGACGTGTTGGACGTGTCCCTGGACGTGTTGGACGTGTCCCTGGACGTGTTGGACGTGTCCCTGGACGTGTTGGACGTGTCCCTGGACGTGTTGGACGTGTCCCTGGACGTGTCCCTAGGCGCGCGTGGTCCGGTATCTGCCTCCGTCGGAGGACGAGCCCGCGCTGTGGCACGTCGAGCACGACGACGGCGAGATCCGCCGAGATCCGCCGAGGTCCGCCGAGGTCCGCCGAGGTCCGCCGAGATCCGCCGAGGTTGCCCCGCCCGCAGGCGACGAGGAAGACCTCGAGGAGGACGAGCTACTCGCCGGCGTCGCGAAGCTCGAGGCGCGGCCAGCCGACGGGCTGCAGGAGCAACCCCACCCCACCCACCACCCTTTCCTTCCCCCTCTTGCGCCGCTGCAACCACCACGCTCAGCCCTGGCCCCGCCACGCTGCCCCTCCCTCCCCCCCCTCCCCCCCCCCTCTTCCCCCGCCCTCGCCCCCCCCCCCCCCTCTTGCGCCTCGGCGGCGGCTCTCCACGCGGCTGCAGGAGATCTCATCTCGGCTCATCTCGGCTGCAGGAGATCGAAGGCCCCTTTGCGCTGTGGCGCAACGGCCCGCAGCCGCGCGGCGCCCGCGACCCGCCACTCGGACTGCCGGCGGCGCGCGAGGCGCTGCTGGCTGCGCAGGCAGCCATCGGGCCAGAGCCTCTAGCTGCGGGGGTCGGCGATCCCTCGCCGGCGGAGGAGTCGGCCGGTCGCCGTAGTCGCCGCGCGGGGCCGGCGGGCGCGAAGCTTCACGCTCACCTCGGGACGGCCTCTGCCGAGTAGGAGAGCGAGTCGGAGAGCCGCCCGCCGCTGCGCCGCCGGCAGCGGCTGGCGAGGCGGCGTGGCAGGCCGCGGTGCGAGCGGCGTCGAGCGGTGCGGAGTGCGGCGCCCTCCTCCTGCAGCTGGAGGCTGCGCTGTGGAGCTACCTGCGCACGGGCGGCGGGAGGGGCGGCGGCGGCGGGGCGGGCGGCGGCGAGGGCGAGTCGGCGGCCGAGGGCGACCCGGAGGGCGAGGCAGGAGCCGGCGCGGACGAGTTTGAGTGCGAGCGGGGGTGCGGCTTCCGCGGCACGTTCCGGGCGGTCGAGACGCACGAGGAGGGGTGCACTGAGGCGCCAGCGGAGGAGGAGCCGCTCTGGCCGCACGCCGCCGCCCGGCGTTTGTGGCTCGATTACGTCGGCGACGCGCCCACCACGGCCCGCGTCGCCGTCGCCGTGTCGCTGCTGCGCCGCGCGCACTCCGACGAGTGGTCGGCGCCGGAGCCCGTCCCAATCTACCGAAGGGGCAGCGGCTACTCGAAGTGAGACCACGAACGGGTCGCACGCGCGCCGCCTTGGTGTTTGTATGAGTCTCGGCTCTGGGGAGCGCACGCCGGGCGGTCGGTGTGTGGTCCCAATTCTTTTTTTATATTACCTGTACCACGATATATTACAGAGTTGGTTTTGCCCGTACCACCTTCGTAACACACGGTTCTATACGTACACAAGCTAACAAGTCCGATCTCAGGGCGCCCCCCGCGCTCCATATGCGGATGCGCAATCAATGTACTCTTGTGGGTCCGAATGCACCGCGCGGAGTGGTGACCGAAATGAACGTACTGGCGCTGTGCCACCACAAACACGTAGAGAGAAGTCATGTAGAGGCTTGCGCGGCAGCGCGGTTTCTCTTCTTCGCACCTCCGCCCTGCGCGGCGACGGCGCGCCCGTGCGCCTCCGCCTCCGCCTCGTCGTCGCTCGGCGGGGCAGCACCCGCCGCCGCCGCCGCCGCTGCCGCCGCCGCCCTCGGTGTGGCTGCTCCGCGCGCGTGCCGCTTTGTCGCCCTCTGCCCGCTCGGGGAAGAAGGCGGCCGGTCGGCGAGCAGCGAGAGTGCAACCGCACCGGCCATGACGTCTGCCGGGTCGAGGCCCTCCTCCTCCTCGCAGCCCGCCCCGGACGGCCCCGCTGCGCCCCCCGCCCCAAAGCCGTCCCGGCAGCGCGAGCTGTCCCGCCGCCCGCCCTCCAGGACACCGCCGAGCGCCCTTGCCCGCGGCGACGCCTGCTCCGGCGGCAACATGTTGTACCGCGCGCGCGCGAGCGCGGCCTACGAATGGCCATCAGCTAGTCACGAGTCGTTGATGGCTGACAATTCAGCCTGTCGTATGGAGAAGAGAGCCGCCTCCTCGGCGGTGCCAAAGACTCCGAGGTGGACGTCCTTGCCCCCCTCCCACACGTGCAGCTTGTACTTTCTGCTCGCGCGTCGGCTCACGTCCTTGTAGCCGCTGTTGCTGTTGCAGCTGGTGACCAGGGTGAGGCCCTCCCTTCCCGCTTGTCTGACCGCCTCGGCGCCGGCGGCGGAGGAGGGCGCGGGCGGCGGCGCGGGCGGCGGCGGCGCGGTGAGATCGGTGGTGTCCCTGCCCGCCCGCCTGCGGGCGTAGAAGAGCGCCGCCTGCTCGGGCGTCGCGAAGCGGCCGAGGTTGACGAGCTTGCCGCCATCCCTCACCTGCAGCGTGAACTTGTTGCTGCCGTGCTCCTTGGGGTTGTTGAAGACGCCCTTGTAGCCGCTCTTGTTGGCGCTCGTGGCGAGGGTGAGGCCCTCCTTCTCCGCCTGCCGAACCGCGGCCGCGCCAACCGCAGACGGAGCGGGGCGGGTCTGCTTCATCTTGGCCGCGTCAGCACGGCCGTACTCTGAGCGAGCATAGGCGATGGCCGCCTCCTCGGCGGTGTCGAATTGGCCGATAAAGATGCGCTTGCCGCCGTCCATCACCTTTGCCTCGAACTTCTTCGCGCCGCGGTTGTAATTCACGCACTTGTATCCAGTTGTGCTGTCCTTGCGGATAGCTGGGATCAGCACGAGCTCGTCTTTGGAGGGCGACTCGCGGTGAGCCATTTTGGAGCGACTCGGAGAGCGCAAGCGGCGGCGGCGGCGTTGTGGGCGATCGGAGGAGAGGCGCGCGGTGCGGCCAGCGAGTACGAATTGAGGGTTTTTGCTAAGGTTCCACACGCCTCCCACACGGAGGTTCCACACGTGGGAGCCGGGACTCGCTGTGTGGGAGCCTCACGACCACACACCTACACGCTCAATCCGTGGGACCCACCGACACCGAGCATGACGGTGTGGGTCTGCGCCCCCGGCCGCCAGCCATCCCCGATGGACCCCCCGCGCCCACTCCGCGCTCGGCAGCGCCTCTCATCTCACCGAACCGTCCGGCCGCCGCCCGGCTGCCGACAGGATCCCATCGACGGAGGCCGCGAGGAGAAGCAGATCGCCGTCGCCGCCGCCGCCGCTGTCGCCGCCGCCGTCCAGCCCGCCGCCGCTGTCACCGCCTCCCCCCTCGCCGCCGCCGTCCTTGCCGCCGCCGCCCTCGCCGCCGCCGTGTAGCCCGCCGCTTCCCTCGCCGCCTCCACCGTCGCTGCCCTCACCGAGCCCGCCGCCGCCGCCGCCGCCGTCGTCGTCGTCGTCGTCGTCGTCGTCGCCGCCCAGCCCGCCGCCGCGCAGCCCGCCGCCGCCGTCGTGGCCTCCCCCTCTCGCCGCCGCCGCCGCCCTTGCCGCCGCAGCCCTCGCCGCCGCAGCCCTCACCGCCGCAGCCCTCACCGCCGCAGCCCTCACCGCCGCCACCCTCACCGCCGCCGCCCCGCCGCCTCCACCGTCGCCGCCCCCACCGAGCCCGCCTCCTCCGCCGCCGCCGCCGCCCTCGCCGCCGCCTTATTCGCTGCTGCCGCCCTTACCACCGCCACCGTCGCCGCCGCCGCCCGGCCCGCTGCCGCCGTCGCCGTCGCCCCGACGGCGGAAGGCCGCAGCGGCGGCTCCGTCGCCCACAGCCACACGCGTATGAGGCGGAGCTCGATGCGGCGGCTGAGCTGGAGGCGGAGGACACCCACCTGGGTTGCCATCCCTCAACACAAGTGGCCCACCCTTCACATTTTGTCGCGCTCCGGGGCGGGGCGGGCGGGTGGCGGGACGGGGCACGGGCTCGCACGCAAATGGCTCTCTCGCACCACCTCATAACACGCGCACGGTGGCAGAGGACGCGTGCTAATCACTCCTCCTCGCCCTCCTCTGTTTGCTTTCGCGGCGAGCTAGAACGCATCTTTTGTTTTGCAGTTTTTCTATGCCGTACTATTGTCTTTTCACTTTGAAAAAATCGATCCACGGGACCCCGACCGACGTAGAAAGAAAAGTGCGAAAAATGCCCAAGACATATCCGGTGTGGGTGGCGTGTGTGGGAGGCCGTTAGCAAAAACCCCTTTTCACCTGACCGCTGAGCTACGTGTGGGACGATATGCTGTGGAACCTGATCTACACCTTAGCAAAAACCCCCCACCAAGTTGCAACCCTTCTTCCGCTTGTAGGTATATTGTTGGCAAATCTTCTTCCGCACTCGGCTGTGAACGCTGCTGTTTGCCGCCGGTTGAGCAGCACCCCGTCCCCATCCAGGTTGTTGGTTGCTGCCCCAGGTCCCGCACTATGTAGGTGCACTGCTTCAGCAGCGTGCACCTACCTCGATCGACGATCCTGGTCGCTGGTGTCGGTTGCGCAACCTTTTTGCCGACCTCCGAGCCCAGATAGCGCGCCGTGTCTGATCCTCGTCGGCATCTGCTTCCGGGCCTGGCGGCCCGCCACAAGGACTTAGGTGAGTGAGAAGTGCCCGCCGAAACATCGGAACGACGCTGCTCCGCTCGACTTGGTTGGTTGCTGGCAGCACCCCAGCACCGGGGGGTCCTGAGAGCTGTTGGTTGGTGCTCTGTTCACAGCACAGTGCGGAACAAGGGTTGCAACCTGGTAAAGAACTCGCTCGCAGGAAAGTGGCCGTACCGCTTCACACCGAGCGCGCCGTACCGATACCGCTAGGCTCTCCGGCGCCCCGACCCGAGGCCCCGTACCGCTACCCTGTAGCGAGAAAACAGCTCGCCGTACAGTCGGGATGGGTTATTTTGTGTTCGCTCTTGATCCTCGATCAGCGATATTTGAGATCTTTCTTGTACGTACTCTCTCTCTCTCTCTCTCTCTCTCTCTCTCTCTCTCTCTCTCTCTCTTCTTGTATGGAGAAAGTTGGCCCAGCGGGGGAGAGTGCGCGCTGAGACTGTGACGGGCGGGCCTTCTTGCCTCTTGCGACCCGATGCTTCACTCATGCTTCGGTGTGAATCATTCATGACCGGTCTCAATGCCCCACCCCCCTGCGCGCGGGCCTTCTAAGCCCGCGGGTAGTCCCCCCCCATCCCCAGGGCCTCCAGGGCTCGCACCTCAACCTCTCACAGGCCAGCGCACAGCGCCATAGGAGGTATTTTCTTCTCAACAAAGAGGCTGTGAATCACGCCCGCTGTGAAAACATTTGGCGGGGGATTTTTTCGCCAGTCAATAGAGCATGAAAATATACCTTTCAGACGGTACCTTTCTGTCCTCCAGAGTCGAAGAACTCGACCGGTGGCTGGCCGCCAAAGTGGCTGGACGGCGCCGCGGCGCACACTGGTGAGCCGCGGAGCACACCAAGGGAGCTGTCCTCGGCGCAGCCGATCAGCTCCCGCGGCCTGGGTGATGGCAGTGGCACTCTCTGAGGCTCCCTGATTTTTTCTGGTATTGGTTGAGCACTCTCTGGGGGTCATTTATGGATTGCGCTCGTACGCTCGAGGTACGAGGAGCGCAAGAGCGCGAAGCGATTTTTGGGCGGCAGGGCTGTTCCAGTTTATCTTGTGTTACGCGTGAGCCTGTGAATAGGCCCCGGAGGCCTCAACCCCCAACTAAAGGGTTGACGGGGGGTCTCAACCGTCAACCAGATGGTTGAGGGGGGGCCTCAACCCTCAACCCCTCAACCACCCCTATGGGCAGAGTCCTGTGCTTTGCTCGTGTTCTTTTCTGTGCCGCGCCAGTCCGCGCCCTTCTCGTGCCAGGAGCACTTGGAGTAGTTTTAGAATTCTTTTTTGGAGGGCGCCGGCTGAACTTCCGCATTCATGAGTCTGGTCTTCCTTCGGGTGTGGCTGCTCCTGGCGCCCGTCGCGGCCTTCTACCTGCCCGGTGTCGCCCCTCACGAGTACCTCGACAACGAAAAGGTTGAGATCAAGGCGCGCACCGCCGTCGCTCCACCGCCGCCGCACCACCACCGCCGCCACCACACCGCACTGCAGCCTCGCGCCCGTTGCCGCAGCCGTACGCACACGCCGCACCAGCGCCGGCAACCCAACCGCGAGAGGCCGGCCGCGCGGGCAGTGCACCGCCCGCGCCGCCCGTGGCCGCACGCCGTGCCGCCGACCCGGCGCACACCCCTCCCTCGTGGGCCAGGTCAACAAACTCTCGTCGACAAAGACGCAGCTGCCGTACGACTACTACTCGTTGCCCTTCTGCCGCCCGGCCGAGGTGGTCAACAAGATGGAGAACCTGGGCGAGGTGCTCCACGGCTCCGTCATCAAGAACTCGGCGTACGACATATCGATGGGCAAGATCGAGTTCCGCGTGCTCTGCAAGCGGACTCTCGAGCCTGCAGAGGCGACGCTGCTGCACACGCGGATCCGGCAGGACTACCGCGTGCACATGATCATGGACAACCTGCCCGCCGCCACCAAGATGATCCGCGAGCTCCCCGACGGCCAGACGATTGTCATGTCCGCGCCCGCCCTCTGCCCACACACCTCCGCCGCCACCTCTCCACCACCCCCCGCCCACACACCTCCGCCTCCACCTCTCCACCACCCCTGGCTCCTCCGCAGGTACGACCGCGGCTACCCCCTCGGCTTTGTCGGGTCTGCAGAGCGGCAGGGCTCCGTGCCGGGCGGCGCCTACCTGCACAACCACCTGCGGTTCGAGAGTAGCCGAGAGATCACCCGAGATCACCCGAGATCACCCGAGATCACCCGAGATCACCCGAGATCACCCGGGCGGCGCCTACCTGCACAACCACCTGCGGTTCGAGAGTAGCCGAGAGATCCCCCGAGATCACCCGAGATCACCCGAGATCACCCGGGCGGCGCCTACCTGCACAACCACCTGCCCACGCACTAGGTTCGTGCTCAAGTACCACAAGGACGCGGCGTTCGACGGCGCGCGGATCGTCGGGTTCGAGGCGTGCAACTACTCCACCGCCACTCGTCCCACACCCGCCCCCAGTCTCCCACTACACGCGGTCTCCCCCTCCTCCCGCGAGGGCGAGCCACTCTCAGTCGACCACACGCGAGGACACCCCCTCGGGCACATCTCGGGCACATCTCGGGCACATCTCGGGCACATCTCGGGCACATCTCGGGCACATCTCGGGTGCCTCTCGGGTGCCTCTTTGGTGCCTCTTTGGTGCCTCTTTGGTGCCTCTCGGGTGCCTCTTTTGGTGCCTCTCGGGTGCATGCACCACATGCACATGCACATGCACATGCACATGCACATGTGCATGCCATGCACATGTGACACGCCGGGGGTAGGTCGAGCCCCTCTCCGTCAAGCACAAGTACAAGGGCGCCTGGTCCCGACGCCGCCGTCCTCTCCTCGCACCTCCTGCTTGCGCCCCTTCTCGGACCCTTCTCGGACCCCTTCCCCGTGTAGGTCTGACGACGCCTCCCAGCTCCAGCTCCTCACCCTGCCCGTCGGGCACGACTCGCCGCCGCTGCGAGCGGACAGTGAGGGGGGAGCAGCTCACTCTACGCACTGTGCACTCGCAATAGGCCCGACTTGCCGCCGCTGCGAGTGGACCCAAAGGGAAGCGCTGCGGAGCGAGAGGCGGCTTGCGCGTGCGGCGTGAGGCGACAGGGCCGGTGAGCTGAGGAGGGGCGAGATGGCGTGGATAGGTGGTGTACACGTACGACGTTAAGTGGGAGCCGTCGGACGTCAAGTGGGCGAGTCGCTGGGACCTGTACCTGTACATGGGGGACGACCAGATCCACTGGTCCTCTCCCCCGCCCGCCCGCCGCTCCTGAGGAGGAGGAAGGGGGGTGGGTCATACCCTGGCTGCGACTAGGTTCTCCCTCACCAGCTCTCGCTCCTACTCGAGAGTTGACCATCAGTGACGAAGAACTGACGACTCCTTAGGTTCTCAATCATCAACTCTCTCGCGATCGTCCTGCTGCTCACCGGCGCGTGATATGTCTCTCCCCATCTCTCCCCATCTCTCCCCATCTCTCCCCATCTCTCCCCATCTCTCCCCATCTCTGGCGCGGGGTGTGAGATGCGCACGCCGGAGGGAGGGAAGGAGTCACCCGCCCGCTCTGAGCAGGCATCGTCGCCATGATCATGATGCGCACGCTGAGGAGGGACGTGTCGCGGCACACTCGCCACACACACAAGGGCGCCCCGCGCAGAGGCGTCAGTCCCTCACTCGCGGATCAGCCGTCGGCTAGGTACAACTCGCCCGAGGACAAGGACGACCTCGCCGAGGCGACGGGCCCATCGCCCGCCCCCCCGGTGGCTCAGTCCTCCGCTCACCGCCGGAGGAGGAGTCGCGTAGGAGTCTGGCTGGAAGCTCGTGCACGCCGACGTCTTCCGGCCGCCGCAGCAGCCGACCCTCCTCTCCGCCTCCAGGACACGTCCACGACATGTCCGAGACATGTCCCGCAGGCCGCCGCAGCAGCCGATCCTCCTCTCCGCCTCTCTCGGCACCGGCATGCAGCTGCTCGCGAGGAGGACATTTCCTAGCCACTTCCTAGCCACTTCCTAGCCACTTCCTATGAACAGGCATGCAGCTCCTCGCGATGGCGGTCGTCTCCATCGGCTGCGCGATGCTCGGGTTCCTCTCCCCCGCCAACCGAGGCGAGACATAGCCGAGACGGCACCCTCCCCCCGCCGACCCTAGGCGTTCTCAACCGCCACGCTCACCGCCACGCCGCTACCAGCCTGCCCTCTGCCCTCTGCCGCACCCTCTGCCGCACCTCCTCCTCCCTTCCCTCGCCCTCCTTGAAGCCCAGCATAGCCCATCCTCGTCACCAGGCGGCCTGCTCCCCTACTCTTCTCTTTGTCTTCTCTTGTTACCACCCCTCCTCCTCATCAGGCGGCCTGCTCACCGCCACGCTGCTCACTTTCATGCTGATGGGCGTGCCGGCGGGCTACTGCGCCTCCCACACCTACAAGGCACTCAAGGGCACCGAGTGGAAGCTGGTCACCGTGCTCACCGCCACCCTCTACCCCGGCGCCATCGCCGCCACCCTGTTCGTGCTCAACTTCTTCATCTGGGGCCAGCACTCCTCGGGCGCCTGACGTGTCCAGGAAGTGTCTAGGAAGTGTCTAGGAAGTGTCTCATAGGCCAGCAGTCCTCGGGCGCCATCCCGTTCGGCACGATGGTGGTGCTGCTCCTCATGTGGTTCGGCGTGTCGGTGCACCCCTCCCCTAGCCGAGATGCGCAGAGATGCGCAGAGATGCGCAGAGATGCGCAGAGATGCGCAGAGATGCGCGGAGAGAAGCCGAGAAGTGGCTCGGCGTGTCGCTCTCCTCCTCGCCGGCGCCCCCCCTCGCGCGGGCCGTTGCCCGAGCCTTCTCGGAGCCTCGCCAGGTGCCACTCGTGTTCGCCGGCGCCTTCTTCGGCTTCAAGGCCCAAAACCAACGGGCCCGCCCGCGCCGCGCACTTCTTCTTCTCTGACTCGCGCGTTTCGTGTCTTAGGCGAAGCTCAAGGACCCGCCCTGCCGCACCAACGAGATCCCGCGCCAGGTGCCCGAGCAGGCGTGGTACATGGTCGGAGCCTTCAACGTGCTCATGGGCGGCATCCTCCCCTTCGGCGCCATCTTCATCGAGCTCTTCTTCATCATGACCTCCGTCTGGCTGCAGGTTTCAGATGTGCAGCCCGGAGCCCCGCCCAGAGCGCGGCCGAGGCGGCTGAGCTGGGGCGGTTGCGCCGCGACTGACCGCGCCCGTGTCCCGCGCGCAGCGCTTCTACTACGTGTTCGGCTTCCTCGCGCTCGTGCTGCTCATCCTCATCATCACCTGCGCCGAGATCTCGATCGTGCTCTGCTACTTCCAGCTCTGCAACGAGGACTACAACTGGTGGTGGCGCGCCTTCCTCACCTCTGGCTCCTCGGGGCTGTACCTGTTTGGCTACTCGATCATGTACTTTCACTCGCAGCTCGAGATCGACGGGTTCGTGCCCACCCTGATGTACTTCACGTACATGGCGGTCTTCTCGACCCTCTTCTTCCTCGTCACGGGTGCGGTCGGCGCCTGCTCGCGCCAACACTGGTTCATTAGTAGTCATTGTGAGCTACGAATGAGTAGGCACGATCGGCTTCTACTCGTGCCAAAAGTTTGTCTGGGCGATCTACGCCGCCATCAAGGTGGACTGAGCTGCAGAGACCGAGGTCGCAGGCGGTGAGAGCGGAGCCTTGGACCCCTCTGAACGCAAGCAAGGCTGGGGCGTGGCGAGGGGACGGCCGATGCGTGGCGCGTGCGCGGCTGGGGCGTGTGCGAGGGACCGGAGACGGACGTGGGCCCAGCGGGGCCCAGAGATTCGGCGACACACCAGCGCCCGTCAAGAGTCCCCGACGCCCAGTGTCATGACCCGGGAATATACACCGTGTGAAGTGCTGCGAAGAGGTCGGTGAAGCGAGAGAGAATAGTTAGGGTGTGTGTCGCGTGTTCTCCTCTCCCCGGGGCGCTGCCAGGCAATTCCAATTTTATGGAAGGCGTCGATTACTCAAAGCCGTATGTGCATGCACATGCGCATGCCACATGCACATGCACATGCACATGTGCACGCGCGTGACGGAACGTCGTCAGTGACTGGTGTCTCGTCCCAGGGCCCAGGCCTCTCGAGACCGCCCGCGCGCTGCTAGCATGAGGACTCGAGGAGATAGAGATCCCCCCGCGCGCTATACGCCATCGAAAATCGTGTGTGTACATACCCGGCGACTGTTTCGAATTGTATGCGGTTCCGGTTCCGGAAGATAAGTGTGAGAGAAGGCCAAAGCTAGGCGAGGCCTCAACTACAGCGTGACGGCTCAAGGGCTAACGACGGAGCCCACGTGGGCGGCCCTGAGCCACGGCTACGGCGCATCCCCCTCGTAGTAGTCGTCGTAGTCGTACCCCTCCCCCTCCCCGAAGTCGTCTTCGGTCAGGAGCCCATCCTGCAGCGCATCCTCCAGAGCGTCCTGCGCCCCGGCGCCGTCGGCGCCGCCCCGCCCAAACAGGCCGCCCAACAGGCGCTGCCACACGTAGCGGCGGAACCAGCTCTTGCGCGTGAGTCGGCTGGTCGGCGCGAGCCCCTCTGCACACGGGTCCTCCTCGCCGCCCACGTACCCCTCGATCGTGCTGCCCAGCGCCGTGACTCGCCACGTGTGCTTTGCGCGCCCGCGCTCGGCCTCGCCGCCCGCCCCCGCCTCTACCTCCGCCTCCACCTCCGCCTCCACCTCCGCCTCCGCCTCCGCCTCCGCCTCGGTCGCCTCGACCGTCCCTGTTCGCGCGTGCCGCTCCCCCTCCCCCGCCTCCCCCGCCTCCCCCGCCTCCTCGATCTCCAGCGTCCCGCCCCTGGCGGGCCTCGTCAGAGTCACCTGCCGGGCGGGGCGGGGCGGGGCGGGCGGGCGGGGGGGGGGGGGGGGCGAGGGGCGAGGGGGAGGAGGAGGTGAGGGGAGGGGGGAGGCGGCTTCGAGGGCAATGCCGACGGTGGCGGTGACGAGGCGGAGGGCGACGGCGAGGGCGGCGGCGAGGGGGCGGGGCGGAGAGCGTCTGTGGCCTGCCAGATGAGGTCGTAGCAGCGCGAGCCGGTCAGCCGCTTGTGGTGCGCCGTCCACGCCTCGTCGCCGCAGCGGTGTGGCCACTGCCATCGGGCGAAGCGGCGTGTCAGCGGGACGGCTTGCCGCCGAGGAGGCGGCCGCAGTGGCGGCGGCTCCGATCTCGCGGCCAGCCACGGCAACGTATGTAGACAATGGCGCAGCGAGCCTCTCTCCCGGGCGTGCCTCGTCTTGGAACCATGCACACCATGCGCACATGACAACATTGACATTGACATGGCATGTGTTGGAGATGTCTCGGGCGAGTCTCGGGCACGTCTATTCGCCGCCTTGCCGCCAAAGTGCGACGGGTTGCCGTGCCGATCGACGACACCGAGCGCCTCCTTCTTGTACCTATAGTTCACGGCTGCCGGTGTGAAGAGACGCTGCTCACACCCGCAGCGCCCGAGCGCCCCCTTCTCGTACTCGCTGCCGCGCAGAAGCTCGTGGATGATGTCAGGGATCGAGCCGTGGTGCCACGCTAGCAGCACGCTCGAGCCTAGGCAGGGAAGCCGTCGAATCTAGACACGATCACATCAATGAGAGTACGTGCATAGCTCGAGCCTAGATTGGGAAGCCGCTCGAATCGAGAGGAAGCCGTGAGGCGTGCCACGCGAGCAGCCGCGCTGCGGGCCGTGCTGGAGCACGCGGTGCAGCCGCCGCACGGCACCCTTGGTGTCCTTGTGGAAGACCTGCTCACACCGCCGCTCCGTGAACACGTCCGCCCGCGGCCCCCGCCTCCCTCCCTGGCGCGAGCACGTCATCGTCCAGCCGGAGGCCGAGAGCTTCCGCCACGGGGCGCGCGGTGTCTTGCGGCCGGTGTGAACGGCCTTTCTTGCCGTGGCTGGCCATCACGTACGTGGGCGCGCCGAGAGGGAACGCGATGCTCGCGTACGGGCTCGCTATGCAGCGCTGGAGGTAGCGGGCTCGGGAAGCTCCATCCGGGGAGAGCCCGTTGTCGTGCTCGCCCTTTGGAGGCTTCTCGCCGTGCCGGATGATAATTATGTACGCTACGTCGAGCGGCTCCAGCTTGATGCCCAGAGTCGCCAGAGGCTTCCACAAGAGAGAAGCGGGACCGGACTCGCCGTCGTCGAGCGAGAGAGCGAGCAGGCCGGCGGCTGCAGCTGCGAGGGAGCAACAAAGAAGCGCCGAGCGTCCACGCATGTGGCGGCGCTGCGACCTCGGTTCGCTATGCATGTGGTACGGGGCGTCCATCGGAGGCGATCTTTCTAGCTGCAGCTTTCGTCATTCAGCGACTCCCTCGCACACACTGGCACGGGACCTGGCGCGCACTGGCTGGCACTCACACTTCACACTAGCCGCTGGTCCTTCCAAAATCCTGCTCGTGCAGGTGGGGACCCTGTCCTCCTCCCCTTCCCTCGTTTGGGTTGTCTACTTTCTTTCTTTCTCCCCCCCCCCCCCCCTCTTGGCTGTCTGTTTTCTTTCTTTCTTTCTTTCCCCTCGTTGGCGTGTTCATTTATTTATGCGACGGCACTCCGCTCCACGAAGCCAGCGCGCCCTCTTCGGCAGCATCGTAGTCGTCGTCGACTCGTCGTCACAACGAGGAACTGGGAACGCGATCTGAATTCCTCCCTCCACCTCGCCCACACCGGTCACCGCCGCCGCCGCCGCTCACGCCGCCGCCGCCCTCCACCTCGCCCACACCGCCGCCACCCTCCACCTCCCCCACACCCCCACACCGCCGCCGCCGCTCACGCCGCCGCCGCCCTCCACCTCGCCCACGCCGCCGCCGCCCTCCACCTCCACACCACCCCGCCGGCACTGCCGCCCACACCTCCGCCGCCCTCCTCCTCCCCCTTGCCTCCGCCACCCTCCACGCTGCCTCCCCCGCCGCCACCCTCCCCTTCGC
This sequence comes from Emiliania huxleyi CCMP1516, assembly GCF_000372725.1. Lineage (NCBI taxonomy): Eukaryota > Haptophyta > Isochrysidales > Noelaerhabdaceae > Emiliania > Emiliania huxleyi. The sequence continues at coordinate 216,939 of NW_005200902.1, read as the reverse complement.
TTCCCCTCTCCACCACCGCCCCAGTATTTTACGCTTGGGTCAATATATAACTGATGATCGCGAGGGAAACGTTATGGCTAAGTTCTTGGTGGCACCA
>NW_005200902.1:211053-215652 GCF_000372725.1 Emiliania huxleyi CCMP1516 | reverse complement strand
GCGCCCCCCCTTCCCGCGCCCGAACTAGCTCGCCATGCATGCCTGCAACTCCCTGGCTCCCGAGAGCGGGCGAGAGTGCCACCAGTACCAGCACCAGTGCCACCCCCTGCGCGTTGTTCACCGCACCCCTCGCTTGTATTCAGACGCAGCTGCGCAAGTGGATCAAGAACATTGAGACACTCGAGTCGCTCGCAAAGCTCGAGGCCCGGCAGCTCGAGATTCGACGCGACTTCATGGCCAAAGCGCCTCCCGCGGCCAACAACTTCGCCGACGCGAGGGCACAGGCTGGACTCGACAACCCCATGCACGCGGGCGACCACCCAAACTTGATGGGCTCGACAGCGCCTCTGCAACCGCCAGCCAAGGAAAGGGGAGCCGTGAATGCGCCGCGGGGCAGGGTGCGGGGATTCTAAGCGCGCCGTCTCTCGCCTCCAGGCGTCACCGCAGCTGCGGCAGCTACATCCTAAGCACATCTCGGATTTTCCTCATCTCGTGCAGTCGCCCACGTCGCAGCCCGTGCAGCCGCCGATTCCGACTCAGTACATGCCGATCAACGCGGCGGCCGAGGCGCCCGAGATGTGCATGTACACCCGAGCACAAACCCGGACGTCCAAGCTCAGGCTGCTACCTACTTAGGCGGCGTGGGCGACGGACACCCTGCTGCGATCGCACATGGCAATTGCGCAACAGTCGCCGACGATAGCGTTGGGGCTGCAGCAGCAGAGGGCGCTTCAACAGCAAGCCCTGCAGCAGGTAGCGCTGCAGCAGGCAGCACTGCAACAGCAGGCGCTGCAGGCTGCGCTGCAGCAGCAGCAGCAGCAGCCGCAACACGCCTTGCTACAGCAGCAGGCGGCCCAGCAGCATCAGCAGGCCCTGCATCAGGCGGCGCAACAACAGCAGCAGGCCTTGCTACAGGCGGCGCAGCAGCACCATCAGGCCCTGCAGCAGCAGCAACCGCAGCCTTGGCATCTGGCACCGGGCGCCCCGTCGGCGGCTGAGACACTCGGCCTCTGGACGTCGCAGCTGGTGCCGGCGCCCCAAGTCGCGCCGGTCGCGGGCGAGCCGCACCTGCTGCCGTGGCTGGTGGCTGGCCCCGCCGAGGCTGGCCCCGGGACTGCCCCCTCCTGGCTCATGGCGCCTGCGCCTGCGTTCTGCGCACAGCGAGGCGTGTACGCCGACATGCCGTCGCCGCTGCATGGGATGCGGGCCACCAGTGCGGGAAGCGCATGCGCCCCCTCTGTTGGCATCCCCCCCGTGGGGCCTGTCCCGCTCGGCGGTGGGTGCGTCGCGCCATCGTTCCCAGTGCAGTACGGGATTCCCACGCCAATGCTCCCCCAGGGCTCGCCCGTCCACGGGGAGTGCAGGGCGTGGGGCATGCCTCCCGAGGAGAGGGCTCGCTCCGCAACGTGGGAAGACAGCCAGCGTGCCGAGGAGGTCAGCGGCGTCAAGGTCAAGGCGGAGGCTGACCTGCTCACGGCCCGCGTCGGCGTGAAGCGACCTCGCACGCTGCAAGAGGGCCAGGAGGGCGCGGCCTCTCCCCCGATGCGGCCGCAAGATGTCGGGCTCGACGAGTCGCAGCTCGCGCAGCCGCACGCCCAGCCGAGCCCGGCGCCGGTGGCGTCGCCGGGGTCGAAGGCGCCGCCACCTCCCTCTGGATTGTGGCAGCCGGAGATTTTGTAGATCCACCGGCAGATTGACCGTCATGGACATAGTTGGCGATGGGGTTTCGTGCCTCAGTGCTCAGAGTACCCGCACAGTGGTCCACAGAGGGTGCATCAGATCCTGCTCCCAAAGGAGAAAGAAAACCGAACACGCACACATCAAACGGCGTTCTTGCCGATTACTTTCTCCAACGCCCAAAAAAGAAAATTGTCGTTGGTCCCTAAGGCTAAGCCAACACACGCCTACTGTCCCTCTTCGCCTCCTGCACTGATACGCCCGCTTCGCGATGATCACGCACAGTACGCGCTCGCGGCGCTGGCCCATCCCTCTGACGCTGGTAGCTACCACGCTCTTTGCGGCGCTGACACTCGTTGGTCGGCGGCCCAGCAGCGAGGGCATCGACTCTCTCGCGACTGCCTTTGACGACAGTACAATGGCAGCAACACTGACCGCCGAGCAGAAGCTCGTCGACTTTCAAGTGTCCGCGGACGAGACGGAGGAGGCTGTCAACTCCCAGATTGGCACCGCCGGCGCGCAAGCGGGCTCCCTCTCCTTGCCGGCGTCGTCAGAGGTGATTCCCGCGCCGCTCGAGCACGTGAGGCAGTCGGTGGCAGACGGCGTGGGCGAGGCGAGCACGCGGTTCGGTGGCGAGGTGGGAAAGGCGGGCCGGTTTGCGAGCTCGCGCGTCACCGAGTCGCTGCTCGGCCTCGCGCAGGCCGGCGGCCTCGGCGATCTGAAGCCGGGCGGGTTGTCGGTCGAGTGGGAGGAGCTGGCCATCAGTGGGGTGGGAGGCGCGCGGAAGAAAGTGGCCTGTAGAGCCCTGGTCCGACAGTCTCATACTCTCCGACAGCACACGCCCGACAGTTCGGCAGCGCGGTCTGGCCTCCTAGGCGCGCAGTCTCATACTCTCTGACAGCACACGCCCGACAGTCCGGCAGCGCGGTCTGGCCTCCTAGGCGCGCGGCTAAAGGCGGTGGTTGCGTATCCCAAGGCTGGGGCGGCGGAGGCGACACGCCGCTTCCCAGTCGTCGTCCTCTGCAACTCGTGGGTGATGAACTGGTGGGAGTACGCCGTCAAGCAGCAGGAGTGGGCGGCGGCGGGGTACGTCGTGCTGATGTACGTCGCGCGGGGCTGGTGGGAGTCGGAGGGGGAAGTGACCGCCGCGGGCCCGCTCGAGGCCCCGCCGAGAGATAGCCGAGACGCAGCCGAGAGAAGGGGGAGATACACGGGAGGTGAGCGACGCGGGCGCCGTGGGTCGAGGTGGACGACGCTCGCCGCGTGCTCGACACGGTCGAGACGCGCGCCGCCGACTGGCACGCCGACCCGTCCCGCATCGCCACGGCGGGCGTCTCGTATGGCGGAGGCCTTGCTGTCCTCACGGCCGCCGCCGACAGCCGCGTGACGGCGGCGGTCTCTCTCTCGGGGTGGGGCAACATCAACCGCGCCCTCGCGGGGCAGGGCGCGCCGCAGCCCCGTGCCCTTCCTAGACCACTCCTAGACCTCTCCTAGACCCTTCCTAGCCCTGTGCCCTGGCCAGCAAGCCGCCCTCCCCGCGAACCTGCTCGGAACCTTCTCGGAAGCTTCTCGGAAGCCTCTTGTAGGCGCGCCGAACCTGTTCTGGTACGAGGTGTGGACAGCTCGAAGCAGCTCCCGGCTAGACCTCGGCTGTGTCTCGGCTGTGTCTCGGCTGTATCTCGGCTGTAACTCGGCTGTATCTGGCAGGTGCTCAAGCTGAGTGGCTCTCCATGGGTGGGGATGGGCCGGCTCTCCAACTCCGTCTCGCCACACTTCCGCGCCATCCTCGCCGGCACGCCGGGGGAGAGGGGCGGGGGGGGGGGCGCGGTGCCGCACTCTATCTCGGCCACCTCTCGGCCGCCTCTCGGCCTTAGGCAACCGCTCCGAGGAGGTTGTGGGGTGGTGCCGCACTCGTTCGCCAGAAGCGCACCTGCAGGCGGCTGCTCGCGGGGGGCGGGCGGCTGCGAGGACGTGCCGTGGACGCGCCTCGGACGTGTCCTGGACGTGTCCCTGTAGGACTTGTGCGGCGGCGGTCGCGCCACGCCCGTTCTCCTGTCCAACAACGCGGAGGACCGGCTCTTCGCGCCCGACGCGGCGCTGCTCTACCGGCAGGCGCTGCATGGCGCCGGCTGCCGCGTCGAGACGATGATCCACGAGGGGATCCACGCCATGGCAGAGCTGCCAGGCTCTCTCTCTCCCCCTCTCTCTCCCTCTCTCTCCCTCTCTCTCTCTCTCTCTCTCTCTCTCTCTCTCTCTCTCTCTCTCTCCCTCTCTCTCTCTCTCTCTCTCTCCCTCTCTCCCTCTCCCCTCTCACCCTTCATCTCTTTTCTCTGCCGCCAGCCATGCTTGGTTTCTTGAGTCATGTCCAGTCATGTCCTCACCCGTCATCTCACTGGAACCTGCCAGGCATGTTGGGCTTCTCCGACGCCGTCGCAACATCGTCCCCGCTCTGGAGCCGTGTCCTGGCTTTCCTCGACGCCAACCTCAAGCCGGGCGCCGCGCCGCCGCCGCCGCCGCCACCCGCCCTCTCGTTCCAGCTGCGCCAGCCAGAGGCGTCTGTCTTCAAGAACTACGTGCCGGCCGGATCTAGATGCGGCACATCCTCTGCTGGCCACCCTCTCACCTCGAGACCTCGAGACGAGGTAGTGTGCTCGGCTGCGCCCCCACCACGTTGCAGCCGTGTGTGTAGGGGGGGGGGGGGTATTCCACACAAGGCGCGGGCACGCCGCTTCACCCCCGGCCTCCCCCCAACCCCCCTACCCCCCCTACCCCCTCTCACGCCACGTCCAGGTGCCAGTCTACCTCGACTTCGACTCGTGGCCGTCGCCGCGCGTGCAGCCGTCAAACTACAGGCTCCGCGGCTACCCGCTGACGCCGCCCCAGGCTAAAGGTTGGGCGGGGCTGCTCTGCCTCCGCCGCCGA
>NW_005200902.1:188698-210661 GCF_000372725.1 Emiliania huxleyi CCMP1516 | reverse complement strand
GCTCGCGGCGCGCGTCTTCTCGATGGCGCCAAACGGCGAGACGAGCCGAGACGAGCCGAGACGAGCCGAGCGGAGCCGAGAGGAGCCGAGCGAGCGGGGGTGTGCCGGCAGGCGAGCTCGAGCTCCTCTCATCCGGCTAATGGATCATGAGTAGTGAAGAAAGACTCCTCCACAGGCGAGCTCGAGCTCCTCTCATCCGGCTAATGGATCATGAGTAGTGAAGAAAGACTCCTCCACAGGCGAGCTCGAGCTCCTCTCATCCGGCTAATGGATCATGAGTAGTGAAGAAAGACTCATCCACAGGCGAGCTCGAGCTCCTCTCCTTCGGCGCGCGCGACGTGTGGCACCGAGGGCCGGACCCGCCGTGCTTGCGCCCGGACGGCATCACGGATGAGAGAGGAACACCCCGGGGACTTGTGGGACCTCCCCGTAGGTACCTGCGCCCGGACGACGTCAGGGACAACTGGGACGTGCCGGCCGGTGGCGCAGGGGAGGTGGTGGTGCGGATGGCGGCCCTCTGCACCGACGTGCCCGCCGACCGCACGAGCCTGCTTCCGTGCAGGACCTCTCTTAGACATTTCCTGGAACATTCCTGTAGGTGCCCGCCGGCAACGCCGTCGCCCTCGGCCTCTCCTTGTACGACCCGACCCGCGCCGCCGCAAACAGCGACGTGGCATTGCGCGTGGACGTCGGCTGCTGCGGCGCGAGCGCGCTGTGGCTGCCCGTCGTGGGGGCGAGCGGAGGAGCGGCACTTTGAGGATTCCATGAGTATGTTGCGCGGCGGCGCGGGCCGCCGGCGCGCCCCCGCCCCTCCAACTTGGTCTTGGAACTTCGTGTTCGGGGCCGCAGAGAGAACTTTAGTGGTAGAGCGCGCATCTTCAATCTAGAGACTAGAGAGACAAGGAGGCCATTTTACACGTGGACGTCATTGCTCTGACACACACAATCCGAAATTCGGAGGCGACCGCAAACCTGAAACGGATGCGCGTTCGTGCATGGTCCATGGTGAAGGCATTCTCTGACCTTTTGTTGTAACTCGAGCGGCAATGCTGCTCAGCGTCATCGTCCAGTCTTCAACATGTCATCCAACATACGCATCCTCGCTAGATGGAAGCAATGCGATGGCGTGGAACTCCTGGTCAACGTGGACTCTCGGAATGGTGCGGACCTTGACTGGTTGAACACCACTGCGGACACTATTCTCTTCTCTCGCAACATTCATGAGATTCGGGCGTACAACAAGCTGGCGCGCGTTGCGTCTGGAGATGTGCTGGCTTTCGTTCAGGACGACGCGGCGCCCCCCGTCGGATGCGCCTACCTTGACACCGTCGCGAGACTGTACGCACGCGATCCGCGACTGTCCATCATCGGGATGAATGTGGGTACGACCACGCCGTGGAACCACGGAAAACACGAACGGCTCCGTTCGCCGCGCTTGTACACAGCGACGACTTCCCGCGCGTCGAACGCGTCCAGTATGTTGCGTGCGTGGACATCGGTCCGCTTCTCATCCAAAAGAAAGACTTCTTCTCCTTAGGGGAGTTTGACGCCAACTTTAGCGCAGCAGGACAGGGTGGCATAGGGCTCGATTTCGACCTCTCGACCCGTGCGTGGCTCAACGACCGGACAGTGTTGTTCTACACGCCGGCCCGACTTCCCGGAGTACGCTATCCGGATGGTGTGCATGGGCGAAAGAAAGCATCTTACTATGACAAGTCCAACGAGATTCGCGCGTACGTGTCCCGTAAGTTTAGGACCTTCGAACCATACTATGACCACATATCCAAGGAGGTGCTGAAAATGAACAGGGCTTGGCTCTCAAGGGGAATCGACAATGCGAGACCGAGTATTAGAAACCGGCACCGCTCGGGCAGCTAGTTACAATTTCCCGCAGCATGGTTCAAAAGGTCATGGGGAAGCGGGTTTACGCATCCAAGCCCAAGATTCGCGTTCGCCTGAGACGACCCCACAACCGCAACAAAAAATGGCGGATAGAGGTCATCGACACCGGCAAGTCGGTCGAGTTCGGCCAGGCGGGAGCGAGCGACTTCACCATCCACGGCGAGCCCGCGCGGATGGTGCGCTACCTCGTTCGCCACGCCGGCAATGTGCCGGACTCCCTCAAACAGACCGGGGGGACGGAAAAAAACATCGTGCACTGGGGGGTCGACAACCTTTCCCGTGCAGTGGAGAGCGCCGGCTTCTGGAGCCGCTGGCTGCTCTGGTCTCTCTCCCGGACCTGCAGAAGGCCAAGCGCCACATTGAAGACCGGTTCGGCATCGTCTTTGTGTGAGAGGCACTGTCGGATAAGTGTCGGGATGGTCGGCCTGGTTTAATTTTTTCGACCATGTAGTACAAGAACAAAACGACATCTTCAAATTTTATGATTCCTCTGAGGAGTCTCGCAATACTGCTTGTCACGCTTTCACCCCCACACTAGCGACCCTCACGAGCCCGCCTCCGCCGTCGCTGCCACCTACGCAACCGTGCGGCGCGGATCCGTCTGGAACGAAGGTTAGGGTGGAGCACAAATACTTCATAAGCAGATGGAACACAGGCACGGTTTACCACTTTTATCCATGCAGCTGGCTGACCAGTGGGCCCAAATCGCTAGTGTCGAACGCCCTCGCGAACACGGCGTGTAGCAATGAGCTTCCACCGCATCCCCATTCGTGCTGTGGGGGCGGCCTCGACAACTACCGAGTTGATTCCGGTGCATGTCCGGTCACGTGCGGTCGTTGGACTTTGTGCCCGCCACACCCGCCGTCGCCGCCAGGTCTACCGCCGCCGCCGCCGTCGCTGCCACCGCCGCCGTCGCCGTCGCCGCCGCCCTCGAGCCCGCCGCTGCCGCCGTCGTCACCCCCGCCGCCGCCGTCGTCACCCCCGCCGCCTTTGCCGCCGCCGAGCCCGCGACGGAGACAGCCCGGGACGTGGCGGGACGTGGCGAGGTACGATCTCGAGAGAGCGTTGTGCGATGTCGCGCCGGAGGTGGGAGGTAATAGCTCCTGACGCAATACGGGCGGGCGCGAGTCGTGTAGTGAGTCGACAGCTTCCACAGATCTACGTGAGAGAGATAGCCAGAGTGTGTTGAGGAGAGAACTATCGACGCGCGGCGAGACGCCAGCGAGACGCCGCGAGAGAAGGAGTCGTCTCACGTCTGGGCATGCGTCTGCGGAACCGTCTGGGCTCTGGGGTCTCGTGCGGTCTCGGGTCTGGGCCGCGGCCGCGGTCTCGCGGGCGGTCTCTCTCGTCGTGTCTAGCCCGCGGTCTCTCGTCCGGTCTGGGCCAGGGGGGCCCCCACAGGGCTGGTGGATTAACGTTAACACGGTGTTCAAACGTTAACGGTTAACACCACAGCCGTAGAGGTGTTCAAACGTGTTAACACCGCCACTCGGGAGGTGTTGACACGCTCCGTTAGATGCGGGCGAGTCGCTGGCGCGAATTCTTTGAATGGAGCGCTAACCAGAGTCCAGAGAGTTGTCACGCCAGCCACACGGCACACACGCCCACGCGCTCGCTGGGCGGTGCTGAGACTGGCCGCAGCGCGATGAACGGCAACGATGGGCCGTTTGCTTGTGCTGGTGTGTGGCACACACCACACTCCACACACCCTCAGCGCGCCATATAGCCCATACACGCCGTGTTTCAGAGGTGTCAGGTGTCACCGCGATGGCGGATATGGGGGATGGGTCAGTATTACGGGGTGTGGAGGGTGAGTTGAACAAGGGGTTGTGCGCCGGGCCCTCCTGCTCGGCTCCAGCCCCTGTTGATAGGTCCAGATGATAGTCCTGGGTGGGCAATGCATACGCCTCACTGGGCCTTAGATCGCCCGACCGCGTCCCGGTGCTCTGCCGTCGGATTTGTGACTCCGCCGCACCGCGCCGCGGCCGGGGGCCCTCCGGAGGCCGAGGATGGCCGTGACGGACCGGGACGAGCTCTGGGAGGTTCAGTGTCAGTGTATATATTGTAGAGGCCAACCATGTCCACAATATCTTGACTGAGAGCTAAGCCAGGGGAGGCGATGCCGGGGCCGTACAGCAGCTTGATGCATGCCACCGAAGGGGCGCTGTCGAGTCGTAAGTCGAGGTTCGCCGAGCGCGGCGAAATCCGGGGACGCCGTCACCGACGAGCGCGTTGGAGTATTCACTCCGGACAAAGACGGCCGCACGCACACGAGCTGCGGTCGTGCGGCCGTCATAGCGGCGAGCGGCGCGGGACCGTCTGTGGCGACGTGGGTCGCGTCCCCGGATTTCGTTCAACCCACCCTCCACACGCACACCCTCTATACACACTGGGGCAGTGACGAAAAGCCGGGAAAGCGAAAAAGTTTAAAGGGTCGAAAAAGCCGTTGCAAGACACTACTGGTGGTCCAGAAGGGGGCGCAGCTGCGCACTGTCCACTCACTCCGATGGAGCCCGATATGTATGTGTGAGACCTGAGAGCAGCGTGCAGCTGGAGCGCGAGCGCGCACAATCGAGCGCCGCCCATGCACTGCTGTCTCGGTCCTCTACGTCGGCTCGTCATCCATGGTACACAATCCTCTCCCGCGCAAGAGCAGGGAGATGCGGTTCTCGTGCGGCACGAGCCGGAAACGCAGTCCGCGCCGCGGCTCGTCGAGAGGCATGGTCGAAAATTGGCGGAACATTGGCCGAGATGAAAAACTGGCCGAGATGAAACATTGGCGCCGAAGGTCACAGCGGCGGCGTGGCCTGGGCGGGCTCCTCCTGCTTGACTGCGGAGTGGGTGGTTGCCGTCGGGCGGGCCGGTCCGCGCTCCACCGCCTCCACCCGCCGCCGCAGGACGGAGGCCTGCAGCCCGCTTGGCTGGAGCGGCAGGGCGGCGAGGAAGGCCTGCGAGGGGCGTTGGGAGGGGGAGGAGAAGGCGGGTGGACGCGGGGGCGGGGGCGGGGGCGGGGCGTATCATGGGAGTTGAGTGCCCTCGAGCCGTCCGGCTGCCCCGACTCGGCAAATCTCGGCAAATCTCGGCACATCTCGGCTCATCTCGGCTCATCTCGGCTCATCTCGCCTCGAGCTGCCCCGACTCGGCAAGGAGCGGCACCGACATTCCACGCCGGAGACACCTGCGGCGCGTCGAAGGTTGGGCGGCGTTACGTCGGCGTCGGGCTGGGCGGCGGGCGCACCAGGACTAGCCACACCGACGCGCTGCATGCGGGGTGGGCGGGCGGCGAGACGTGCGGGAGTGGGGGCGGAGGGTGCGCGTGCGCGGGGGGGGCGCTCTTGACCGCGGGGGCCAATCTCGGACAATCTCGGACAATCTCGGGTCATCTCACCAGCTGAGCGCAGCGCTCTTCACCTCGTCGCTCATGTCGCTCGTCAGCGTCGCAAGCCCCTCCACCACCGCCCCCTCGGGAAACCGGCGAGCCCCCCGCTCCACGCCCACCGGCGGCGAGGCCGCCGGGAGAGGCACCGCCGCCCCTGACGCCGCCCCTGCGGCCGCCGCCTGCCCCGCCGCCGCCACCGGCCGGAATGGCGCCGCCTCCACCCTGCTGAACGCGGTGGTCTCGGCCGCCCCTCGCAAACCCGCCGAGCGTGGTTGAGCAATCGGCTGCTGCGCCGGCAGCGGGCTTGCAATCTGGACCGGGACGGGCTGCCGGCCGGCCGAGTGCAGCTGCTGCACGTGCTGTACGGCCTGCACTTGCTGCGCGCTGTACAGCTGCGGCGGCATCTGCGGCAACATCTGCATCTGCGGCTGCATCTGCGGCTGCATCTGCGGCTGCTGCGGGGGCGACTGCTGCGGCGGCATCACCACCATCGTGGCGGGATGCGGCGCGGCGATCTGCATCGCGGCCATCGACTGGTGCGGCGCCTAATCTCGGGTGATCTCGGGTGGCCTCGGGTGATCTCGGCGTCGCCGCCCTCGGCTGGTGCGGCGCCTGCTGCAGCCGCAGCCGCCCGACGTGCAGCAGCTGAGCCTGGGGCAAGGGCGCACATGACAAGGCTGGGAGGACAAGGCTGGGAGGACAAGGCTGGGAGGACAAGGCTGGGAGGACAAGGCTGGGAGGACAAGGCTGGGAGGACAAGGCTGGGAGGACAAGGCTGGGAGGAGACGAGGGCGGGAGAGGGACAGAGAGGCTGCGAGGCAAGCGTCGGCGCGAGAGCGGGGGGCGCGTGGGCCGGCGTGTCCAGAGGCTGCGAGGCAAACCGCCGCCAGAGAGATAAAACGCCGCCCCGTAATCAGAGAGTGTGCGGGCGGGGTTCTGGCGTCAGAAGAGAGTGTGCGGGCAGGGAGCAAGACGCCTGGCCACACGGTGCGTAGACTTGCGGGTGGCCGGCCGCGCCTGAGGAGCGGAGGCGAGCGAGCTGAGGGCGGGGCTGCGGTCCCGTGGAGGGCGTTCGCAGCTGAATGCGACTGCGACGCTCGCAAGGACGGGGGCGTCTGTTTCTGCATCTGGAATGGCGGGCCATAGTGCGGCGCAAGCTCCCAAGGCTGGCCGGGCGGGATGGCGTGGCCGGTCGGCAGCGCGGCGTGCTGCGGCGCGAGGAGCACGCCGCCGCCGTGCGACGCGTAGGCGCACCTAGACGAAGCTTCCGAGAAGGTTCGGGCGGACGGCTCTGCGAGGCGGCCACCGAGTGTGCAGAGGGGCGCACGGCGCTGCCGCGGGCGCGAAGGGGCGGAAGGCGGGCTGTGGCGGCCGCAGCGGCACCAGCTGGGGCGGCGCGTACTCGTGCTCCGGAGACGAAGCCAGCGAGCTGCTGCAGCTGTTGTGCCGGGCGCCACACAGCGCGAGGGCAGGCAGCGCCGCGCTGGGCTGAGGGGGGGGAGGGGCGCCGAGCGAGGTGGGCATTCGCTTGGCGTCGCCAGCCGCGTCCGCGAGCGCCGCCAGCGGGTCCCCGGCAGAGCTGCAAGCAGGCCTCGCTCGCTTGCCGGGCTGAACGCGCCGCGGGTCGGAGGAGGAGGAGGAGGCGGCCGCCGCCGACTGGCCCGCGCTTCCGCTCTGCGGGGCGGCAGAGGGCCCGAGGGGGAGGGGCGCCGAGCTGGCCTGCGCTGGCGCGGATTTGCGCGCCTTGGACGGGCCAGCCCGCTCCTTTGGCTCGGCCGACGCGCGCCGCTGCAGAAAGGTGATGCCCGACTCAGCGAGCCGGCGGAGCGCGCGCACAAAGGAGGCGCGCTCGGCACTCGCGTGGGGGCACTCGCGGCAGTCGGTGTACTTTTGAGCGAGCTGATCGCACGCGGGCCGGTCGGGGATCTGGTCCAGGATCCGCCGGACCAGCGGTTCTGGCGGCAGATCATAAGTCTTGTCCTCGACCGCCTTGCTCGTGTGGTTGAAGAGCTGGGCAAAGTCCTTCATCGCGGCCTTGATGGGGCAGCTCTCCGGCCAGTGCATCGCGAGCCTGAGAGGGCCGCGCAAAGTCGCCGCGGCGGCTCCGCAAGCGGTGAGAGGGAGGGCCCGCCCCCCCGGCAGGTCGGCTATCCAGCGCGGGGATTGGAGGATGGTCTCGTAAAGCACGTCTTCGAACTTCTGTCCTTTCATTAGCGAAGTAGGTCCTACCGCCGAGAGTCTCTTCTTAATCCGCCGAGGTAAGGCGCCGCCGCATTCAACAACGGTTGAAAAGTATTATAGGCCTTTTGGCGAGCCAAAATGGGTGTTTTCCGAGGCGCTGCGCTAGGCTCAGAGCGAGTTCGCGCTGCGCTAGGCTCAGACGGCGAGTTCGCGCTGCGCTAGGCCCAGACGGCGAGGTAAGGTAAGGTAAGGTAAACTTCTCCACACACACGAGGTGGTGGGGCAAGGGGGGGCAACCCTCGCGTCTCCACGTCTAACGACAGGAGCCCCACGGCATTTAAAGTGCAAGGCCCGGTGCGCGTGGGTGGCGAGTTCGCGCTGCGCTAGGCTCACAGATGAGAGTGCGCTGCGATAGAAGAAAAAAACAGGGTCGAAACGACAACCGAAGGGAGGACTGTGTAGTGTAATCATGTGTCAAGAGGCTCAGAGCGAGTGCTGCCATGCTGCTGCTGCTGGCCTGCTGCTGCTGCTGCTGCGCTGCTGCTGCTGGCCTGCTGCTGCTGCGTGGCGAGCGCCGTCGCCGAGGCGCGGATTTGCCCATATCGTTGGGCGCACGGAGGGAAGGAGAGGTGGGCTCCTGCCCGAGAAGGTCGCGGGACCTGCGCAGAGCTCGCTCTGCGTGATGCCGCTCGAGCTTGGGCGTGCACGCAAGGGGTCACGCGCAAGCAAGAGCAAACACTGGGAAGTTCACAGCTGAGCTTACCCAGAAACGCCGTTCTCATCCATCAAAAGAAAACGCGCCGCGTGACAGTACCGCTCGCTTTTGGCCGCCGGCACGCTGACCTGAAGCACCTGAGGACGCATCGCCAGCAGGCCGCGAAATGCGAGGCCTAATGCGATGGCTCCGCCTGCTAGTCGCCGTGACCACAGCCGAAGCGCATGGCTACATGTGCGCCTCGCCCGCTCTCTCGCGAACGCACCTCCGCTGGCGGCCGCTTCACGCCCGCCTCCTCCGCCAGGACCAAGCCGTCGGCTCGGGAGGCGTTCTGGGTCGATGGTATCGTCTGTGATGCGTCGAGCCTCAACCCCGGCTCCTTTTGCTGGGCCCAGCCGCACAACTTCCAGCAGGCCAACCACCCATTTACCTTCTTTGCGCCCGAGGTCGCATCTGGCATGCAGCACTCCGACGACGCTTTTGCGTGCCACGACATGAGGGCGGCGGCGGCGCCGACCGACACAATCACCGCTGGGGCGGCGCTCGCCGTCGAGTGGTACCTGCAGGCAAATCATCCCGGCGACTGCGCCCTGTACATCTCGTACGACACAGACATGCTGGACACTCCACGTCGCTGGATCAAGCTCAAGAACTTTGTGGGCTGCGCGGGCGACGCGGGGATGCTGGACCCGACGGTCCCGCCGAGCGGCATCAACACGGCCACCGTGACACTGCCCGACTGGCTGCCCTCGTGCGACCACTGCGTGATTCGGTGGGAATGGTGCGTCTCGCAATCGCAGCCGTGCTGGTGCGACGTTGGACGCGTCCATGATACGTCCCCGTGCATGACCTAGGTACGCCATCCACACGGTCGACATGCAGCAGTACGCCACCTGCAGCGACGTGCGCGTCGTCGGCACCTCCGAGCCGCACGACACCTTCCTCTCCAAGGTGTCACCTGTGCTAGCCCTCGCTGCCCGACCCACAAGATGACCCTGGCCGCCCCGCGCAGCCTGACCCCAATCGTGCTCGTCTCCGAGGTGTCGCCCGTGCTCGACCTGTTCGGGGCGGAGCACTTGCGCGGCCCCGTCCGCAACCCGTACGCCACCTGCCCCTCCTGCCCCAACAGCGGGATCGAGCTCGGCGAGGAGTACATTCTCGGGCCGCAAGTCGCAGCCTACAGTGCCGACCCATCTCCCGGCCCGCCGCCGCTGCCGCCCCGCCCGCCACCCGGGCCGCAGCCTCCCCCGTCGCCGCCGCCGCCTTCCTCGCCGCCGCCGCCGCCTCCTGCCCCAGAAACGGCATGCTCCGTGTGCGCCCACCCCGACTGCGGCTGCGATCTCCTCGGTCGACCTTGGTGCGCCGTGAGCCACTGCCACGACCAGCTGGACAGCAGCGGCTCTTGCACGTGGGGAGTCTCTTGCGCGACCGTGACGCCCTCGCCCTCGCCAACCCCGCCGCCACCCCCGTCCCCATCCCCGTCCCCGCCGCCATCGCTGTCGCCATCCCCGCCGCCACCTCGCTCGGCCGCACCCGCTCCCCCGGGCTCTCACGTCATCCGTTGGGGTTCCGACTGCGACGTCCCCGCGGGCGGCTTCTGTGGCGTCGCCTCGCTCACCATCCGCGCCGGCGAGACCGTCACGTGGGTCGCGTCGGGCCACAACGTGCTGAGCGGCGCGCCACTGCCACCCCTCCCGGCCGAGAGAGCGAGATGGACCGAGACCCTGCACACGCGAGGCTGCGGTCAGTTGCCGCCGCGAGCGCCTGCGATTCGCGCCCCCGCCCACGCCGCTCGCTCGCCGCCGCCGTGCCCAGGCGCCAACCGGACGCACGACAACCTCTTTTCGTCTGCATGGCACCCCGCGACATCGCCTCTTTCCCGCAGCGGCAGCAGCGTCTTTCTCACCCCCCCCCCCTCGATAGGCTCGTCGACGAGGCGAGCTTCTCGCACACCTTCGCCGCGCCGGGGGACTTCCCCTACTTCTGTGGGCCGCACTCACGCATGAACGCAAAGATCACCGTCGTCAGCGTGGCCGCGCCGACCCCTCCGCCTCCCTCCGCCTCGCCGCCGCCGCCGCCTCCGTCCGCCTCGCCGTCGCCGCCGCCTCCGTCCGCCTCGTCATCGCCGCCACCTCCCTCGTCCTCCGGCAGCCCTACTTGCGAGGCAGCACCGCACGACCCGGCCTCCAACCTGGTGAGATTTAGCCGAGATAAGCCGCAGTGCAAGCCGAGAGATGAACAGCCAACAGCGACATACGTGGCCGAGATGTCTGGCCCCGGCCTCTGCGCCCCTCGCCGCGCCCAATATTCTTCTGGCGCCCACACGCCGCCCTGCCGAGAGCAGGCGCTGGGCGACTCGCTCATGCTCGCCACCTTTGCGTCTGGCGGCACCACCTTTGTCGTCCGTTGCGATATGTGAGGACGTGGAGAGGCCCACCGCTCATCGCCCGCAGTCGCGTTGATTGCAGAGGCGATGCCGCAGAGCATGCTCGCCTGGAGGCTGTGGATATGTTGAATACGTGCAGACCTACACGTCGGGAGAGACACCGCAGATACGGTTGGCGCGGGTTGCTACGCCCGCGCGCCGCCCCTCTTGAGAGTATCTGCCCGCGCTTCGCGCGTACACCAGCCGCCTAAGGCTGAGACGACGGTGCGAGCTCTCACACTCGATCTGTTATATGTTGCATGGTGTCGCGCGCGTGTACAAGAATTCTTTGGCGGCTTGTCCTGTCGTGGGACGTCGAGGGTTATGGACAAAGGTCCCCGGTTAGAGCGCTATAGTGTAATCAGAGACTGAGTAATGCTCTGAGGCGGCTTTCCTGTCGTAGTTAGTTGGTTCCCGGGTCCGTCACCCTGGTACAAGGAGACACATGCCATGTTGCCAACTTTTCTTTGTTTCTTGAATCCCGTGACACGAGAAAGCACGCAATGACACAGTTCCTGTCCAGACACACTCGAGACAGCCGGTCTCACATGCTCACGCGCCTTTCTACCTTCATGCTCACTGCAACAGACTCGCTTGGATGTTGTGCCAGCGCGAGTGCCCGTGATGGTGCCGCTCATGGAGCTCCATCACGCAAACTCGCAGAAGGTGGTGAACGGCCGCTGCCGGCACCGTCTTGCCACGGGAGTAATGGCGGTATGCGTGGACGCCGCACATGAGGCAGAGGAAGAAGTTGGGTAGGAGCCAGGTATGACGGTCAGTGGTCTGCCCAGTGTGCTGCCACGGCGACGGTGGGACTGGCTGTGACAGCAGTTGCCGCGAGGCCGCGCAAAGCTGGCTCGACCGACGAAACATGGCGAGAGACGAGAGCGCAGTGTGTATTTGACGAGCGGGTCAGTATTGACGAGTGACCACAGCGGTGGTAGGCAGAGAGAGGGTGGTTTTCGAGCGGTGGTAGGCAGAGAGAGCGGTGGTAGGCCCGACTTTCGAGCACGACGGTGTGTAGCGTCCACTGAATCCGTGTGAGGCGCTCAAGGACGACTTCTGACCAATAAAGTCTTGGCCTGAGTTCACGTCCCGGCGGAGGTGATATTAGCAGCACGTTCTCCGACTTAGTCTAATGTCGCGGTGGACGACGCGCTTCGCGTGGATGAATGCAAGGCCCTCAAGCAGCGGCTGCAGGAGCTGGAGGGCACGCATCTCGTCGAGCGGCGGCTGCTGCCTGTAGTTAGTGCGAACGCAGAGTGCCACCGCTGCAGTACTCCATCACCATGTTGATACGCGGTTCGTCCGTCTCCGGATCACGATCGAGGAAAACGTCCAGTACCTTGACCAGGTTGCGGTGATCGAGCCGCAGCAGGTGAATGGCCTCGCGGATTGCGCGGGTGGCCTCGTCGTCCGTGCCCCGCGTGGAGCGCTTGATGGCGACGATGGCATCGGCGCCTCGTTTCCTCGCCTTGAACGTCACGCCGAACGCACCGCGCCCGAGTGGCGGCCGAAGGAACTCGTACTCGGCCATGAGGCTGGGCGCAATGGACGGTCGGCTTTCGCTGTCCGTCCTCATACCGCCGGCGCGGGGTGGGTGGGGGGTGGGTTATCAGTTCGCGAGTCCTGTCCCCACAGTTGGTGTGACTGTGAACACTGACCCTCACACACTAAGGGTTGGTCATCCAATGTGGGTGTCTATGTGTACGCGTGGGAACTGCAAGCTAGTACGTGCATCTTTTTGACAATGAAATAATTGAGCAACTAGCAGCGTGAGCGCTTGGGCTGGGCTGGGCGTGTCCGCGGGGGTCGAGGGTGGCCAGGCGTCGGCGAGGGGCGGCCCGGGCAGCCGCCCCGCCGCTCACTTTCTTCTCTGAGCCCCCGGCGCGCTGCTTGGTGGAACACAGACACACAAACTCACAAGACGCTCAGCCACCTGGGCTGCCTCCATCCCGAAAGTGCGTAAGTGTGGAGGTGCGAGCCCTGGAGGCCCTTCACATTCATGGGCAGATTTGTGAATAGATTCACAGCCCTTGTTATTGAGATAGAAAATACCTCCTTACCTCCTATAGGAGCGGTGCGCGCTGGTCTAGATAGGTTGAGGTGCGAGCCCTGGAGGCCCTGGGGACGGGGGGAGGTCCTACTCGGCATCCAACGAATTCGACCTCGACCACGGCATCTTTTGACCAGACGGTGTCGTAGTTCACGAACTCGCCGTCGAATCCGTTTGGTGTTGGCAAAAACGGGTATAATTCCTTGCTGGCGTCAGTGAGCTTGGAATCGACCGTTCCCAGCATCCTCCGCGATTCTGTGTTTGTTCACAGCACGCATTATCCATCGCGTCCGAGTCCCCGTTGTTCGTGTTGATATAGGTTGTCATTGAGATTGGTCCTCTAAAATCGACTCCTGGGTTGGCTGGCCCCGAGAGCTGCGTCTCGAGCTCCCGGTGCCGTTGCCAGACGACCCCGAGCGTCGGCGCCCAAATAAGGCCCCGACGCTCACACACACACACGAACACTACCAAACGTCTGCCAGGGAGGGAGGGTGGGGCAGACGAGAACGGGACTCGGGCGCCTGGGGGCGCGAGGGTCCGACACACGAGTTCCGCGCACGGACGGACGTAACGATCCGGCCATCGCGTCACGTTCCACACCTTACGGTGGGAGTTATTCTATGTCGGTTCCTCTCCTCGCGTTGTTGGATAACCTACATAGCCGCTGCGCGGCTATCTCCGACTAGGAAACCTATAGAGCCCACGGTTCCCTGGGGTCGCCTCGTGAATAAACGAGTATATAGAGCGGTGGATTTGTTGCTTGCGACTAGACGGTACGGTTTGGCCGGCCGGCGCCACGCGGCGCCGGGCCCCGCCCTCCAGGCGCGTGGCGCGTCTAGTGCCATCGATGCAAACGGCAAGTGTTTTGCGACGGGTAGGGTTGGAACGAGCAACACGACGCCGAAAATAGCGATGCCACCACCACACCACCCGCACGCGAGAGGATTCTTAATTCGCCGTGTCACTGTCAGTTACATTGCGGTTCGCGCACACTGGGGCAGTGACGAAAAGCCGGGAAAGCGAAAAAGTTTAAAGGGTCGAAAAAGCCGTTGCAAGACACTACTGGTGGTCCAGAAGGGGGCGCAGCTGCGCACTGTCCACTCACTCCGATGGAGCCCGATATGTATGTGTGAGACCTGAGAGCAGCGTGCAGCTGGAGCGCGAGCGCGCACAATCGAGCGCCGCCCATGCATAGAGCTGTTTAACGTTGGGAGCTGAACAGTGTTGCTAGTGTTAACAGTAACAACAGAACAACAGTGGGGCTCCTCCCCAACAACAGTAGCTAACGTTAGGCCGGCTGAACAACAATAAGGAAGGCCTGGCAGTGACCCACGACGACCTCCAGCGTCCAGTGCGGGTAATACCCGAAAATACCCGGGAAACCCCAGGTATTTTCGGGTTTCACCCGGGCTTTTTCCGTTTTTGCCGTTTTCTGCTTGCTGGCCGCTGAACAACAGTAACAACAGTAACAAACAGTAACAGCATGGGCTGGGGTGAACACTTGAACAACGTTAAGGATTTCAGCCAACACTAGCGCAACTGTTAGGCCCAAAGTTAATGTTAAACAACTCTACCCATGCACTGCTATCTCGGTCCTACGTCGGCTCGTCATCCATGGTACACAATCCTCTCCCGCGCAAGGATGTACTTCACGTCGCGTCGCAAGAAGCGTCACTCAATTGTTGCTTGGGGCGGAGTGCCTGCCCCCTCCCTCCGTCCGGCGCCCCCACCCCTCACACCCGGGGGATTAGATGAGAGGAAGGACCGGCAGAGGGCAGACGCAACCCGGTAACCAAGCTCGCCCGTGTCCAGTCGTGGCCTGGCTATGTGTCCACGCCTATCTGTGTCTGTGTATGCAGACCTCGATTCCGAGCACGCCTATCGCGTAGGGCACGCACGCGATCGCCGCGGTCAGCAGGTGTTCCGAATTGCCAGTCAGCAGGTAGACGTGCACGGGGCAGAGGTGGAAGGCCACCAACTGGGCAGCCACCACCGCAAGCCGCAGCCTCGGGCGCCCGCGAGCAAACGGTGCGGCCAGCAGGAAGGCGACGGACAGTGCGCCGAGCGCAAGGCTTCCCTGCCGCCGCTGGTAGTTGGCGAACTCCTGCGCGACGACGCGCACCTCCTCCGGTCCGGCGCGCAAATAGCTCAGTGTGTTTGGAAGCGGCGCGAGTATCGCCCCCAGACATAGCGAGCTCGCAAAGCCAAAGCGGAGCCGTTGCGCGAGGCTCGCGAGCAAAACGAGTGCGACGAGACCAAAAAATGGGAGCGTCTGCGTGTAGACGGCGTCATTGCCCAGCTCGTCGAGGGCGAACCTGCCCGCGACCGCCATCCAGACGGCGGCTACCCCGTAGTACCCGAGCATGCTCTCGCCGCCAGGCGTCCGCGGCCGCCAAGATGGCCGCACCTTTGGAGCTTTGGCAATGATGTCGGTCTGCACCTCCGTCTTCGCCAGTGCGCAAGCCACCGTCGCGCCCGCTCCACTGTAGAATTTGGGCCGTGAGAGGAGCACTGTGTCGGGCGCCGGTGGCGAGGGCGGCTGGGAGGTTGGGCCCGAGCAATCGCGCCTCATGGACTCGATCTCGCTGGGAGAAAAAATGCCCGCGAACATGCGGTCCCACTCTTCTTCGCGAGGAATTTCGGGCGGTGCTGGCACCGGCGAAGCGGCTGGCGTCGCAAGCGCCGAGGCGCCCGCGCCCGCGCCGCCAGCCACGCGGTCCACATCCGCAATCTCCACTGCCATCGCCAACGCCGGCATGTTCTCTGCCGGCACCATCTGCGGCACTGGCACTGGCACAGGCACTGGTACGGGCACGGGCACGAAGTGCACCGCGTCAGAAACAGGGCAGGGGACGGCCCCGCTCGATCGCGGCAAGGTGATGTCCCATCGAAACCCAGCGAGGTTTCTGCGGGAATCGCGCACCGGCCACGACGAGACCCTAACCAGCCTGGTCGTGCCAGCACTGTAGTACAACACGAGCTGTACTCGCACTTCCGCGGCGCGCCACATGGCTTCGGCGAGCGCGCGGACGGTCTCGCCACATGTCTCCTGGCCAAATAGCAGCCTGGCTGGGCTGCCAGCCAGTGATGTGTAGCCGCTCGCGGAGAGGAAGGTCTGTGACGCAAAGAGGATTTTGCCAATTCTGCTGACGAAGAGCCAGGCGGGCGGTGGAGCGAAGTAGGTTGGCGGCAGCTGCGGCTGCAGCGGCTGCGGCAGCGGCGGCGGCAGCGGCGGCGGCGGCGGCTGCGGCAGCGGCTGCGATGGCGGCGGCGGCTGCACTAGCGGCTGCGGTGGCGGCGGCGGCTGCGGCGGCGGCTGCGGCGGCTGCGGCGGCTGCGGTGGCGGCGGCGGCGGCGGCGGCGGCGGCGGTTGTGGCGCAGGGGGGCGCATTGGGTATTGAATTCGAGACTCATCCCCGTCCCCCCCTCGACCTTCGTCGCAAAATCTTCTCATCATCCGTCCCCCCCCCCCCGTCGCGGCGCCTCCGGCTGGGGGCGGCGCTCCTCCGCCACCCCCCTCTCTCCTCCTTCTTTCTCCACCTCCTCCGCCGCCTCCGCCACTACGGCCTCTCTCTTGCCGGTTGCCGCCGCCGCCCTAGCCTGGGATCCTGTGGCCACTGGGCGCGCATGCTCGAGGGCCGAGGCGGAGGACGTGGCGGCGATGGGAAGGCCTCTTCGCCGATCTCGGCGGTGGTTGTGTCCGAGGAGGCCACCGGCCAAAAGCGCATGTCTTGAAGGTCTGATACTGAGTAGCTTTTTGCCCGGCCGCGCGCAGCGCTAATCGACGATAAGTACCCTATCGACGACCAATACCATTTCATCGGGACGCGGGGGCTCTCTCGGCTACGGACGGCCTACGGGACCGGCCCCAGCTTCGGCTGAGGGCTGAGGTAGTGGTAGTGGTAGAGCCCGACAAGCTGCCGAGCCCGAGGAAGGAGGTGGGGTCCTCACCCGCCGTCACCCCGGCGGCCCGCGCACGCACGCCGTCTGAGCCTAGCGCAGCGCGAACTCGCTCTGAGCCTAGCGCAGCGCGAGATTTGCGCAGCAACCCGGCCGGGCAACCCTTGAAAAAAAGTTTAGTAACAAACCAAAACGCGTTTCTCCCGCTCGCGGGCCCCCGCGCCCCCCCATGAATCCGGAGGACACCCTACCGCCCGACGTCACCTTCAGGCCGGTCACTGCCTACCCGGCCTTGACGGCTTGGCCGGACCGAGCCACGCTCTACGCCCTGACGAGCGCCAACACCGTCGCCACCGAGCCGCGCCGGCCGACGGTGATCCACATGTACGACAGCGGGTGAGGCGGGTGCCGCCCGTGCGCCGAGGCCATGGCTGCCTGGGCGCACGGCGGCAGCTACGGCGACCGCGTCCGCTTCCTCATGCTCTGCGTGGAGACGGGCGCGAGTGGCCTCCGCACGGCCAAGGCGTTTGGCAAGGAGTTTCGGCTGCCAGCGACGGTGGTGAACGGGTACATTGAGAGCAAGTCGGAGCTGCCGCGCTTCGGCCAGCTCGGCTGCGGCGGCTTTGTGGTCCTCGGCCGCCACGGAGAGTTTGTCGCCGCGCGAACCGTGCCTTCGTATCTGGACCGAGGCAGCTACCGCACCAGAGCTCCGCCCGAGCCGGCATCGGATCAGGCGAGTCTGGTGGCTGGATGTAGGCGCCCTGGCCTTCGCCGCGGTCGAGGCCCTCCTGGCCGGCCTCGGCGTCCAGAGGTCCACTCCCGCCACCGGCGGCGGCGGCGGCGGCAGTGAGGGCAAAGGCGGCGCCGCCGCTGCGCCGCTGCTGCTGGCCGCGGTCGCCCACGCGCAGATGGATCGCGAGCACGAGGGCCTCGCCGACGCGGCGGACGCCCTCCGGCAGCAGCGCAGCCTGGCGAGCCTACGCCGCCTCAGGCGCGGCGGAGATGCGGCCGAGATGCGGCGAGATGCGGGGAGATGTGGCAGCCTGGCGAGCTCGAGATGCAGTTGAGGTGCAGCGGAGATGCGGCGAGGTGCGGCGAGGTGCGGGGACTGTGCCGAGCGCCTGTTCACAGCGTCGCTTCGCTCTCTCCCTCGCTGCTTCGCAGGCGGGAGTGGGCGGAGCACTGTGCGCACGAAGAGGCGCTCTTTGAGCAGCACGACTTTGCAGGCCACGGGAGCAGATCTCGGGTGAGCTCGGGTGAGCTCGGGCGATCTCGGCTGATCTCGCCGTGTCTCGCAGGCCACCGCTCGAGAGGCGATCTCGCCGGCACCGCGTCGCACGTGAAGCACCACCGCGCGCTCCTGGCGAGCATGGACGCCGCCGTGCAGAGCTGCGAGGAGGGCGCCGAGTGCTCGCGGGGAGGCTGCTGTGCGCCCGGACTGGTCAGCGACGAATCGGTGCGTTCCGAGATCACCCGAGATGAGCCGAGATGAGCCGCGTTGCGGCGCACCTCTCCTTGCAGAGAGGGTGCTCGAGCACAGCGGGGGGCGGCGCCTCTTCAGCGGTGTGTGTGCACAGGTGCGCCGCATCCTCGGGGAGCTGCAGCAGCACGGCGACGTGTACGATGCCGCCTACGTAGGCAGGCTCGGCTAGCGGCGCTCGAGGCCGACCCCTCCCCTTCCTTCCGACGCAACACATGACCACTAGTCGGACATCTCCCACTTTGCGGAGCCCGGCCGGTGTGAAGTCCTCACGGGGCCACAAAGCCCTATGCCAACGCGTCGTTTCTCGTGTGGGGCTGGTTCGGAAAAAGTTTCGTTCTTAAAATATTTTTGAACAAAAAGAAAAATCCCTCCGTACCCGAACGACCATCGGAAGCAAAATGCGCCGCGACTTCAAGTGGCCTCGCCCGGCCGGAGCACAGCTGGCGGACGAACGGCGAGCCGCTGGCGCGACGAGCGGCGGCGCAACGAGCCATGGCTGCGAGGGAGAGACGAGCCGCGAGGGAGAGACGAGCCGCGAGGGCGCAACGAGCGTGAGCTGCCAAGACGACGGGATCGTCCGCCGCTGTCGCCTCGGTGGGCGCCTCCGCCGCCTCCGGGCGGTCCGTCGCCGCTGCCACCGCCGCGAAGGACAGGTGGTCCGCCGCAGTCGCCCTCACGCCGGCCAAATCCAGCAGTGCGCAGCGAGCCGCCCTCATCTGGCCGCTCTGCCGCCGGTGGTCAGCTCAACGCCAAGCAACTCACCGGCCTCATCTCTCGCATGCCCGCGACGCCGACGAGCTGCTCGGGCTCTTTGCTGCCCACAGCACGAGCTTGGACCACATCCACGCTGCGAACCTGTGGAACAAACTGGGCCAGAAGTGCATCGAGCGGTGGCACGAGGAGCAGCTAGTGCGGCTGGCGAAGCGCACGCTCGACCTCGTCTCGTCGTCGTGCGAAGCACGTAACCTGGCGAACATCGCCCACGGCGTGGCAAAGTGCGGTCTGCAAACGAGGGCGGTGCACGCGCTGTACGCGGCGGTGGCGGAGGCGGCGGTGGGCGGCGGGCTGGCTGGCTTCAACCCTCAGGAGCTGGCTAACACTGTGTGGGCGTATGCGACGGCGGGCGTGGCTGCGGACGCGCTATTCGCGGCAGTGGCGGAGGTGGCGGTGCGGAGCAGGCTGGCTGGATTCAACCCTCAGAACCTGGCCAACACGGTGTGGGCGTTTGCAAAGACAGGCGTGGCTGCAGAGGCGCTGTACGCGGCGGTGGCGGAGGCGGTGGTGAGCAGCGGGATGGCCGGCTTCAACGCTCAAAACCTGGCCAACACGGTGTGGGCGTATGCGACAGCGGGCGTTGCTGCGGTCGCGCTGTACGCGGCGGTGGCGGAGGCGGCGGTGCGCAGCTGGCTGGCCGGCTTCAGCCCTCAGAACCTAGCCAACACTGTGTGGGCGTATGCGACAGCGGGCGTGGCTGCGGACGCGCTGTACGCGGCGGTGGCGGAGGCGGCGATGAGCGGCGGGCTGGCTGGCTTTACGCCTCAGAACCTGGCCAACACGGTGTGGGCGTATGCGACAGCGGGCGTGGCTGCGGACGCGCTGTACGCGGCGGTGGCGGAGGCGGCGGTGGGCGGCGGGCTGGCTGGCTTTACGCCTCAGAACCTGGCCAACACGGTGTGGGCGTACGCGACGGCAGACCATTATCACCAGGCATTGCTTGCCGACTGCTCGCGTGTGATCAGCGACTCGCTCGCGCGGGATCCGTCGCGGTGGAGCATCAAATCCCGCCATCAGCTGCACCAATGGCAGCTCTGGCTCTCCCTGAAGCAAGGGGCAGACGGGCAGCATCTTCTACCCGACTCCCAGCGCCAGCTTTGCTGCGACGCTATGCACGACACGCAAGTGACGATCTCAGGCTACCTTGCAGGTTGCAGCGCTCGGTTGCAGCTGCTCTCGCCGCCATCAAGCACGGCTTCGAGAACGGGTATCTCGAGCCGCTCACCGGCTACTCGCTCGACTTGGCGTGCCCTCCTCACGCATCGCGATCGAGGTGGATGGCCCGTCTCACTTCCTGCGGCCTGACGGCCAAGGTGTGCGCGCGCCCAACGCGCTGCAAGCGACTACAGAGGTCTCGGCAAAGGAGGCACGCGCCAACATCAGGGCTCTCAACAAAAACTTGGAGAAACAGGTGCAGAGGCGGCAGTGGAGTTGAGTGAGGTGTGAGTATGTCTGGAGAAGAATATGGAAGTGTGTTTGTGGGGATAGAGGGAGGGGACCGTGAGTTGAGGAAATCGGAGGACGCGACCCACCTCGCCACAGACGGTCCCGCGCCTCGCCGCTAAGTTTGCGGCACGCCCCGCACCGCCCGCTGTGCCGCGTTTTTTGTCCGGAGTGAAAAGTCCAACGCGCTCGTCGGTGACGGTGTCCTCCAACCTGCGCCGCGCTCGGCGAACCTCGACAGCGCCTTCGATGGCATGCAGCTCTTTGCGTCAGAAGCCTGGAGAGCAGCTCCTCGGCTGCTCACGCTCTCTGCACAGTTGACACACAGCCTACTGTGCGGCTACCACAGCTGTGACAGCGATGGGCTCGCCCTCACTGGCCCTCAGTCACTTGTGCTGCGGCTTGTGTGAGCGACACTGCTCGGCGATGCCGGCACACTGTGAGACCATGGGTGTGAGGTAAAACCACGCTACCAGCGCTTGGTCACATCGGCCCCGAGGTCATATCCTTCTACTCTGTTAGTGACAAGACTTGTCTACTCGCTGGAGCCGAGCAGGAGGGCCAGGCGCACAACCCCTGGTCAACTCACGGTCCACACCCCGTAGGTGGAGGATAATACGAAAGACAGAAACAGCAACCCAAGGTAGGGATGGGAGCACGGGTGCACGGCACGCCGCCACCGCACAAGGTGGAGGGGAAAAGAAAGGAAGAAATTTCTCTTTGAGAGTTTTGTTGTAAAATTCTCTTTGAGGCACGCCGAAGCTCGTGTGCATTTCCTCTTTGGATGGCCGCGGCGGAGATTTCTTTCTTCATGCGACATTTTCCGCTGAAGATGCAGCTCGCGTCCAGGCGAGGGCTGGCCACGCTGTTGCTCTTGGCGGGCGCGCTTCAGGCGAGGGCATTGCAGGCGGGGGCGTGGCCTGCGCCGGCGCCGCAGCGCAGCAGACGCGCCGGCGCACCGGTGCTGCAGCAGCCGCCTATTGGCGCGGAGCCGGGCAGCGGCGGTGCTGCAGCGGCAGAGCCGGCCGGGAGCAGCGTGGTGGCGCTGGCGCCGTCGCTGCCGCCGGCGCGGGGCCCAGCGTCGGGGGAGTGGCAGCTCGACTTCTACTCGCGCCCGGTGCAGGGCGCAGACGGCAAGAAGCTGTGGGAGCTGCTCGTGACGGACTCGGCCGGCAGCTTTTACCACGCCGAGGCGGTGCCGTCCAACTGCGTCAACTCGCGCGAGCTGCGCAAGCGGGTGCAGGCGCTCATCGACGCTTCTGCTGTCAAGCCGCGCGCCATCCGCTTCTTCCGCGCGCAGGCGAGACACGCAGCGAGACACGTCTTCCGGTCCGGAAGAGCGCTCTCGCTCACTCCACCTCGCTCGCGCCTCGCGCCTCGCCCCTCACCCTGTCCCTCGGCATCGCCCCTCGCCATTCGCCCCTCGACCCGGCCCTCAGCTGCTCAGCGCCTCCCCTCCCCTCTGCCCCTCCGCAGATGAAGAACATGCTCTCCATCGCCCTCTCTGACTTGGGCGCGCGCACACCACAGCGGCCCTCCCTCCCTCCCATCCTCCCTCCCATCCTCCCTCCCATCCTCCCTCCCATCCTCCCTCCCTCCCTCCCTCCCTCCCTCCCTCCCTCCCTCCCTCCCTCCGTCCCTCTCCCCCTCTCGCCGCCTCTCCCTCCCGCTCTCCTCCCCTCCCTTCTCTCTCCCCCCCTCTTCC
>NW_005200902.1:80203-188598 GCF_000372725.1 Emiliania huxleyi CCMP1516 | reverse complement strand
AAAGAGCGCTCTAAGACATTGCACATTAGACGTGGTTTTCACATGATTCCCCGGCGTGCCAAAAAAGCAAGGAGACGTCAAGCGACCGGAGACATGCGCTGAGCCTCAGCCCTTGGCCACAGGCGCCTGCTCCGTGCTGGGCAGCGGCGCGTCCGACGCCTTGACGAAGCGCACAGAAACGGAATTGACGCAATGCCTCTCGTTGGTCTGCGTGAAGCGCTCGCCTTCAAAGAAACTAGAGGCAGTGCGCGGCCGAGCCGCCGAGTAGCCGAGGTGGCCGGGGCGGCGTTCGCCTTCAAAGACGTGGCCGAGGTGGCCGCCGCAGCTGCTGCACATGATCTCCACGCGCCGCATACCAAACGAGCTGTCCACTTCGGTCCGGACGGCGCCTTTGTAGCACCGGTCGAAGGCCGGCCAGCCGCACCTGCGCCGTGCGGGGAGCGTGAGAGGGCTGTCAACCCAAATCTGGCATACACCCACGCAGCGCCGCCACCGCCACAGCACGCCACTTCGCCGGCGGCCACCGCCACAGCGCGCCACTCGCCGGCCGCCACACGCCCGCACGCGACAGCCGCCGCAACCACTCGGATAGTGCGCCCGCTCTGTGGCTCACCCGGACTTGAACTTGCTCTCAGCACTGTAGAGCGGAAGACCGCAGCCGCGGCAAACAAAGTGGCCGGCCTTGGGGTAGAACTTATCGTACTCCCCTGTGCCTGCGCGCTCTGTGCCCTTTTCGCGAAGTACATTGTATTCCTGTGCGTTAAGTTGCTTCTTCCACTCAGCCTCGCTCTTCGCCATCGCTCCGGTGTAGGCGCTGGGTGCAGAGGTGGTACGTCCGTCCCGGAAACTTCAGTTACCCGGAATTGACCCCATCCAAAAAAATCTGGAACAGCGCTCCGCCGGCGCCGCCACAGCTTGCCGAGCGCCGGCCACAGGCCTGCCTGCAGCCCAGCCACCCGCCGCGGCGGCAGCTAGTCGGTTCGGCCTTGACTCGCGCGCGCCTTGGCTTGTGCAGGTGATGCCCAGAGCAGCAGAGACGACGCCGGCAGCCTCGTCTCGACCTCAGAGGCTGTCGGCGTGACCATAGATCTGTGCTCTATCCGTCGGTGGTTCACCGTACACGCCTAATATAGGAGCGGCTCTCGCGTCGCTACGCGCCGCCGAAGGCTGTCTATGAGGGCACACCCGAGGAGGCGCCGATCTCAACCTGCGTGCGGCGGTGATCAGGTCACAGGTATCGGCTGTGACACTGGAGAGTCGAGAAGCGGCACTGAGATGCCTTGAGGTCATTCCAGCGACCCACGGAGCACTGTCTCAGTGCGCAATCACTCTACTAGATCCCATCCTTGCCGGGCCTCTGCGAATGTAGGTACCGAGTTCATGCGTGCCCAGGTTACAGGCTCATACTGCCTGGTCTCCAGCACCTATGATCACCGCGCCACGCCGCAGTCGACGACTTTTGTGTGCGCTGGCCGCACTCAACCGTTGAGTCGCGGTGTATCAGTCTGACCACACTCGGGACCGCGTAGGCGATGTGGGCGACTCTGGCCGTCCTGCATATGACCGACCACGACCCAGGAGGAGTGCACACGAGACATATCGTACATGGCTGGCGTTCTCGCGGCAGCACTATCGCGTGCGGCCGAGTGCGAGCTTCCGTGCCCGGTGCCAGACGCACTCGGCGCCAGACGTCCTCGGGAGCTCGCAGTTTTGCCACGGCAGTTGCGATCCGGGCGATCAGAGAGCTCCGGCAGCTCAGGGGATCTTGTCTGCTCACCTGAGGTCGGGAGGGTAGCAGCGGCGAGGCCATGCGCCAACGTGAGCCATCCGTGTGACGATTGTTACAGATTAGTCAGATTTGCCGTGACCGCGTTCCGAGGTCACGATTTCCGCGTGTTCTCGTGTTGCCTGGCACTTCTGGATCATGTCTCTCGGTGTCCTAGCACCCCCAGGCGATGGGTTTCGCGGTCCCGTACCGCATGGGGCGCAAGGCCTCGCGCTGTGCGTGTGGTTCAAACTTTGTTACAACCCAGTCAGAAAGAGGCAGAGGGTCAATTATGGGTACGAGTTCCGTGGCTTTTTCTCGGGTAGGCGTGGTGGTGTGGTGTGGTGTGTGTGTGTGTGGTGGGGTGGTGGGTCTTCCGCTAGGGACGCGTGTCTCTCGCTCATCGCGCGTCACGCGCCTCTCGCTACCTTCTTTCTCAGTGCGGCGCGTCGACAGACGACACTGCGGCGTGTCTCGACCTCCAGACCACGGACGGTGCACGGAGCACGGAATCGAACAGGGTTAAGAAAGCAGACAAGCTGGCGATCATATCAACGCACTGGCATAATTATTTTGCGCAACCGCTGTCTCCTGGCTGTCTCCGCGGGGCTGCGTGCTCATGTCCTCCCTCACTCACGACAGCCGCGCTCTGTGCGAGTCCGGCCCAAAGGGGGCGTGGAAGTAGCGCAGGTACCAGAGCACCGCGGCGCCTCCGCCCACAACGGCCCCACCCACCACATCCGCCGGGTGGTGCGCGTTGTCGTGCACGCGCGAGGCGGCGACCCACGCAGCCGTTGGCCCGAGGCAGAGCATTGTGTCAGCAGCCCGTCAAGCTCGAGCGCGCAGCCCGTCCGGCCGAGAGGAACCGCGCGTGGGGTATAGCCCACACGCAGCGCGCCAAGTAGCCGCAGGCTCGTGTGGAGCAGGCGGCTACGGATCCGGACGCATGCCCGCTGGGGAAGCCCATCCTCGCTGTCCCTCGCGACGGGATGGGGAGGTCCGTGTCGGGTGCAGTGGAGCCCAGCTGCAGGAGCGGCAGGTCCTGCGTCGACGTGCTGGCTCCCCAAATGAGCGTCGCCCGACGCGCATTACAGTTCCGCATGGTACGGGACCCCTCGATCGTCTCGCCCTCCCTCACTGGTGTGTTCATTGGGGGGGGTCATAACAAAACACGGTACAGGATCGAGGTGCACGCTGCCAAAGCAGTGTCGTCCCCCCTCTCCCCGACGGCGATGGCGGTGTGACCGATCGAGCTACAAGAGGAGCTTGTTCAGCAGGATCCGGGCCGTCGGATGCACTACCTCACTGGGTCTGAGACTACCACCGCACGGCCAGCCCTTCACCACTCCGGGTTTGCGTGGAGTCGAACCACTCCGGTATGGGCGAGCCCATTGATTTGAGTTGAGTCACTTCTCGCCTTGCGCTCAATAAAACTTTGAAAGCTGCGCAAGTTGCATACAACACCCTCTCTCTTTTCTCCCAGTAAGCTAAAAGTACGTACACCCTTGTTGTAGGCATACAGTACACCGTAGTCCCCCAGGTGTGAACGTCACGTGTGAAAATTCTCAGTCACTGTGTGTCTCCTGTGACAGCCGAGAGTGTCTGTGAGTAGTGTGGGGAGCGAGTACTCTCTGATAGCCGAACGGGGGTTCCCCGACCGACGTCACTCACTCCTTAGAACGAACTAAGTAAACTCACCGAGGTTGCCACTCAACCTCCCGGCTCTGGGGGGAGGCGGGGGCCCTAGAGGGTATCCATGCGGGTGGGAGACGGGGTCCCACGGCCCGCCGCAGGCGCCGATTTTTTCGAGACTTTTTTCTTTTTTGCGCATTTTTTACTTGTTTTCAAAGGAATTCGCCGTACTTGCGGCCATGCTATCACGCCTTGCGACAGCCTGTCGGCGCTGCTGACCGTGCCCTGCTGCACAATTGACCACCTGCATAGCTCGCGGCCTTCGTATCCACCATTCAGTGACGACCTGATCGTACGGCCAGTAGGAAGGTGTCCTTCCAGCGCGTGCACGCTTCTGACGCAATGCGCGTCACAAACTGCCTCGGCGACTGGCTGCTGGCACTCTCGAGGCTATGCCTACACAGCCTCGCGCGCATGGGCAGTCAAGAGGGACCATGCACTTTCTCAGGACAGCGCCAGTGCCTCTCCCTTGGA
Source organism: Emiliania huxleyi CCMP1516 (assembly GCF_000372725.1). Taxonomy (NCBI): domain Eukaryota; phylum Haptophyta; order Isochrysidales; family Noelaerhabdaceae; genus Emiliania; species Emiliania huxleyi. Next base: position 184,667 of record NW_005200902.1, on the reverse strand, counting down.
CCGGCAAACGTGGTGGTCTCGTGTCACCAATGTGGGACCAGTGCGGCATCGCGCCATCGACAGCTCTGAACTGCGCCTCACCACTGACCGGGAAGGCCGCCAAGTGGGCCAGCACCGGTCACACATTATGGCAGCAGTCAGCAGTTATCTGATAGCTAGAGCAGCAGCGTCAGGGTCGCAGGGTCGGATCATGTCAAGCCTCTCGCCCGGCCGGCCGCGTGCAGACGTCGGCCTGTCTGCTGTCTGGAGTGATCTGTCGGCGGTCAGTACGACCGATCAGGTCGGAGTTTTCTGATGGTTAGAGGGTCTATCTGTGTGTACTCCTCGAGATCTCTCCAAATCTGCCCTCTGATTAACCTAGCTTAATCGGGAAGTCGGTGCTAATAGAGACTAATAGAGCCGGGGCCCCGTTTCCGCACTGCGGCGCGGCGCACGGTGCCTCCGGGGGCCCCCGCCTCCCCCCAGAGCCTCCCGGAGCTCATGGCAGAGAGTCGGGCGCCACCCAGGCGCCAGGGCCCAGCCCGGGAAAGTGGCAGTCGCCTCTTACGCGACCTGCCTGCGTCAAAGGCCCTCCAGGGCGCCGGTTCACGGCATCACGGGCCAAGGCAGTGCGAGAGAGGTTCACGCCCGGCCGTCGGCCAGGGCCTTTTTGGGTCCTCTGCTTCCCAGTTCCACAGTTCCGCAGCAAAGTGCTGTGATTTCTAATAGTTGTACATGTTGTCCCTATGAATCCCATCTCGTCTCAGACTTCGACCGTTTTATTTATTCCTCACGCCTGCACCAGCGGCGTCTTGCCGGCCGCGATTGCGTCTCGCAGCTTGCGCATCCCGCGCACCCACTTGGTGGGTGCCGACGCCCGCATCTGCGCGTAGCCCGCGACCTCCGGGTGAGGGAGGACGAGCAGCTCGCCGCCGCTCGCCATCGCGTCCAGCGTCGCCTCCGCCACCGCCGCGGGAGAGAGCACGCCCTCGTCGGCGCCTCCTGCCAGCGCGCCTGGCGGCGGCGCCGCCCGAGGGTCCTCCGACGGCAGGCCGACCAGCGAGGTTGCGACGGCCTGCGGGCAGACGCAGTGGACCCGCACGCCTCGGTCTCCGTGGTGCACCTGAGGAGACAGGCAAGAGGTGAGGCAAGAGGTGCTGTGGGAAGGACGAGGACCCGTATTCCGCAGCTAGGGCGCTGCACCGCCAACGAGGCGGCGAAGGCGACCGCCGCAGCCTTCGAGACGGAGTAGCTGGGCGCGCCGACCTGGGTGAGCAGTCCCGCCGCCGAGGCGACCGTGACGAACGACCCGCCCTCCTCTCGCGACTCAAACTCGGGCACAACCGACTCTGCAGCCCACACGTGAGCCAGGCAGTTGATGCTCATCGATCGTTCCCACGACTCGGCCGACTCGCCGACGGCGGAGAAGGCCGTGCCCGCCTCGAGCCCCGATGCCACCCCTGCGTTGCAAACCATGCCGTCGATGCGGCCAAAGGCGGCCCGTGCAGTGGCAATGGCGGCATGCACGCCGTCGCGGGTCGAGACGTCAGCGGCAATGGGCAGAGCTCGAAAGGACTGCGACTCAGCAGCCGCCTCGGCCGCAGCAGCCGCACGCAATGGCGGGACCACGTCGATGAGAGCGACTCCGGCAGCTCCGCGCTGAGCGAGGCCGACTGCGATCGCACGGCCGATGCCACGGCCGGCGCCCGTCACGACGTGGTAGGATGAAGCGAAGTTCATCACTGGCTTGCCGTCGTCCCTGGGATGCCGCCCGCCGCTCTTCGAGCGCAGGGTCTTTGGGTTCGACGGGTGTGCCACCTGCGAGGCGGTCCGGAGCCAGGGGCACCAGGGGCCTTTTCGGCACCAGGAGGCGTGCGAACGGCACCAGGGGCGTGGTGGAACGCGCCTTGACGGAGCAGGAGGCGCCCGCGACTGGCATCACTTTCGTTATCGGGTCCTTGTGCAGCTTGCACAGCTCAAACGAGCCCACCATCATCAGCTCAAAGGCGACGCAGTCGGCCGCGCGCTCGGCACCTTTGGCGGCACTGGTTTGGGCGTGAGTTCCCACCGCTCATCGTACGAGCCCTTGTTGCCACCAGCGGTGCGGCAAGCGCCGCCGAACAGGTCGTACGTAATGCACATGCGCATGTGCATGTGAATCCTTCGTCGGGTGAAGCCGCCGTTCACACGTAGACGACTGCGAGTCGACGTCACGCCCCGGGAAGCTCCTCACGCAGCTCCCGACCCGACTGCGGAGTGCGCTATGCATCAGGAGTCGAGCCAGCCTCTGATGAGCTGGTCGTTCCCTCTTTGCATGGACTTCAAGTGAGCTCCTCTCTGAGGTGTGCGGCGCATAGCACGGTCGGCCGAACCTGACCGAACACAGGAACCCTACGCCACGGTGATGGCATGAAAAGTCGACCCACGGGAGGGTGCGGACAAGGGCCTCCTGCTGATCCGCTGCCTCATCCTCGAGGATTCAGGCGCCTTACCATGAACACAACACACCAAGTCCAAGAGAGCAACGCACACAGAGCAGCGCGACCGGAGGCAGGACTGGGGCAGGAATGGCGAGAGAGTGATGCTACCGAGGAATAGTGAGAGAGTGAAACTGAAATAAGACAATGGGCTTGCCCATCCCGGAGTGGTTCGACCCCACACAAACCCGGAGGGGTGATGGGATGCTGTCGCGGCGGTCTCCGGCCCAGTGAGGTAGTGCGCCAGACTATCCCAGATCCTGCTGAACAAGCTCCTCTTGTAGCTCGATCGGTCACACCGCCATCGCCGTCGGGGAGAGGGGGGACGACACTGCCTCGGCAGCGTGCACCTCGATCCTGCACCGTGTTTGTTATGACCCCCCCCCATGAACACACCAGTGAGGGAGGGCGAGACGATCGAGGGGTCCCGTACCATGCGGAATCGACCCTATCCAGTGCTCAAGTGCTCAAGAGAGTGAACACGGTAACAGCCCAGTAGGTAGGTAGGTAGGTAGGAATGGCGGGAGAGCGACGATCTCGATATGCATTCACGCGTGAAGGCATCTGATCCACGAGCACAGGAATTTCTCTGAGATGTGTGGCCGCACGCTGGGGGCGGGGAAAACGTCTTCCCCCGAGATTTCCCGATGGGCGTTCATTATGACCCGATTGTTACAATGCCATTGAGCCCCGAATCCTGGCCCCAAGTCTGGCTGCAGATCGGTCGTCCTCACTGCTCGACACACGATGGGCTCCCTCGCCTCGGCTCGTAGTATCACGGTGGGATGGCTGGTGATGCAGCCCGCTCTTGTGCACGGCGCGTGCAACGGGTTCTGCGCCAAGCCCAAGACCGCCTGGAGTAAGAAGTGCAACTGGGAGGGCTGCGGTGACTGCACGGAATGCTCCGCACCCGTTCCCTCGCCACCACCCTCGCCAGCACCGTCGCTATCTAGCACATGCAAAGACCACTGTGCCTTAAACTCAAAGATTTGGTCGACGAAATGCAACTGGGAAGGCTGCGGAGGCTGCGCAGAGTGCACCGTCACGCACTCGCCATCGCCAGCCCCCGCACCTGGAGCCGGGCCCTGCAAGAATTACTGCGACAGAAAGACCACCCCATGGCGTACGGGAGACGGTGACAAATGCAGCTGGAACGGCTGTGCGGGCTGCAAAGAGTGCTTGGTTTCTCCCTCGCCGCCACCGCCAAATCCGCCAAGCCCAAGGCCGCCGCCACGCCAGTGCGAGAACCACTGCGCCAAGAAGGACATCTACATCGGAAGCAATTTCTGCTCTTGGAACGGCTGTGGTGCCTGCCTGGAGTGCTTCCCGTCGCCACGGCTATCCTTGTCGCCGCCACCGCTCTCAACCCCTCCGCTGCCACCGCCCCGGCCCAGCCCACCTCCGCCCAGCCCCCCCCCGCCAAGCCCACCTCCACCCACGTGGCCGCCTCCGTCCACGCCGCCGCCACCGCCCTCATCCCCTCCGCTGCCACCGCCCCGGCCCGGCCCACCTCCTCCCAGCCCCCGCCCGCCAAGCCCACCTCCACCCACCCCACCGCCCTCGCTTTCACTTACGCCACCTCATCCTCCCTTGCCCCTCATGCCACCGCCAGCGCCACCTCCACCCACGCCGCCGCCACCATCCCCTCCGCCACCCTCGCCACCGCCACCACCGTCGCCCTCGCCCCTCCCCCCGCAACCAGCCCCTCCGCCGCCGTCGCCGCCGCCGCCGTCCCCTCCGCCGCCGTCGCCACCACCTCCGTCCCCTCCACCACCCTCACCGTCGCCCCCACCCTCGCCGCCGCCGCCGCCGCCGCCGCCGCCGCCGCCGCCGCCGCCGCCACCCTTGAAGTGTGAGAACCACTGCGCCAAGAAGGACATCTACATCGGAAGCAATTTCTGCTCTTGGACGGGCTGTGGTGCCTGCCTGGAGTGCTTCCCGTCGCCCCCATCTCCTCCGCCCTCGCCACCACCTCCATCCCCTCCCCCACCCTCACCGTCGCCCCCACCCTCGCCGCCGCCGCCGCCGCCACCCTTGAAGTGTGAGAACCACTGCGCCAAGAAGGACATCTACATCGGAAGCAATTTCTGCTCTTGGACGGGCTGTGGTGCCTGCCTGGAGTGCTTCCCGTCGCCCCCATCTCCTCCGCCCTCGCCACCACCGTCACCGCCTTCGCCGCCCCCTCCCTCGCCAAGGCCGTCGCCCCCATCTCCTTCGCCCTCGCCACCACCGTCACCGCCTTCGCCGCCCCCTCCCTCGCCAAGGCCGTCACCGCCGCCCTCACCGAGCTGGCCTTGCACCGAGCCCGTTCCTCGGACGTCGTCGGCGTATTTCTGTGCAGATTCCAACACAGCTGTGATCTTCTCTGGCTTTCTGGGCCGTTCCGAGGGCGACGCCAAGTGCCTCGCGGACTGCGCGGCCGACCCACAGTGTGGCTACATGTCGTGGTGGCCAACTTCAGGTTGGTGCAAGCTGACCAAGGGCTGCACTCTGGGATGCCGCAAGGTGGGCGGAGCCTGCGGAGGTGAGGATTCCATCGTCGTCAACCCCGAGGGGTGGGGGCGGGGTCGGGGTCCAACGTGACCCGGCCCATCGCCTCGGCAAGGTCTTCGACGCTAAATGCCGCCACGCCGCTCGAAGATAGCTCGCTAGTTGTGCGTTCTCCCCCGGGCGGGAATTCTCCCCGTCGCACACGCCATCGCGTACTCGCTGTCCGTTCGGAGGGCCGTAGCCTTCGGTCATATGCATATCACGAGCATGGCATTCTCGTCGCTTATGCCAGGTAGGTAGGTAGGTAGAAAGGTGAAGAACAGCCAGGCTCGGACTGGACACCAACGCGGTATGGGTGGACGCTAGACAGATGATGACATATTATGCCGTCCCTCGCGTCGGGTTTCTTGCCTGGGCAGCTGTGAGCACGGCGAGCCATTCAGTCCGATTTTGGACGGCGACCCGGCCCCCGCACAGGCAATGCCACAGACGGCGCTCCCGTCCTCGCCACTCGTCGCGTTCTACATCGCCTTTGTCGCCGGCACGCTCCACCTCCTCCGCACGTCGGACCTTCGGCTGGAGGAGGCGACGCTCGCGATGGTCGGAGGGTCGGAGTTGGTCTCACCCACCGCGCTCGCTGTCGTGCGAGGCTGCTTTGCTGCGCTCGGGCTCTGCACCCTCCGGTCGAGCATCGCAGACAAGGAGGGCGTGCGGTATCAGCTGCAGCGGCCGGCCGGATCTCAGCTGCCGGTGGTGCAGGTGCACCTCACGGGGCTCAAGCGGCTGACCACCTTCACGGTCCAGTCGTGGACGCTGCTCTCCCTCTACTTTACCGGCGCGACCGTCGCCTCGGCCGCGTTCGCCTGCGGCGCCGCGCTGCCGCAGCTCGTGCAGGTTGGCCTCTGGCTCTCCTTCGAGACTGCCTGGGCGTCGGCGCTGATGACGTCGAGCGTGACGACGTGTGTGTGTACTCCTGACCCGCAGGGTCCTTAACGACTGATGATTCACCCTTCATCAGATGATTAGGTACGTGCTCATCCCGGGCGCGGCGCGCGCAAAGAACGTGCCGCAGCTGCGCCTCCTCTTCTCGTGGAGGCTGCAGGTGCTGCACAACGCCAACCTCGCGATGTGCGCCGTCGAGATGGTGCTTGGGAGGGTGCCGCTTCGGATGGTGCACGTCCCGGTCGGCGTGCTCTGGGGGCTCCACTACGTCGGCTTTGCGTGGGCGTGGATGCTGCGGACGGGAGGGGTCGTCTACTACCCGTTCCTCGACCCGACCGTGCCGCCCTCCACGTCTCTCCCAATCCACGTCGCCCTCGTCGCCGCCTTTGCCGCCTTCTTCGCGTTCGGCGTCCTGCTGGGCGGCTCCGACGACCTCGCGGTCAAGGTGTCGGCCCTGGTAGCTGCCGTGCTCGGGCTGACGTACACGCGCGCGCACGGTGCGCCCGCGCTGCTGAGAGAGGCGGCGACGGCGTAGTGCGAGCGCCGTGACGGTTGGCTGTTCTCTTTTGGGGGCAGCGCGAGGCTTGTCGCGAGGCTTGTGTTCGGCGGCGCCCTCTCACACCTTCCCAGATTAAGAGAAAATGCAAAGAAGGAGCTGCGCGCTCTTCAGTCTTCACTACCCCTAAAATGCTAAAAAGAAAGAAAAGAAGCACACGGGAGATTGGGAGAGAGAGAGAGAGAGAGAGAGGGGCGCGTGGTTCTAACCACGTAGTACGACTACAGCCCACCACAGACACACTCCCTCTCCTCTCCACACGTGTGCACACACCCTCACCCTCTCCTCTCTCCTCTCTCTCTCTCTCTCCTCTCTCATCCTTGTCTGCTGTCTGCCTGACTCAGGCACTCAATCTGCCGATGCGTGATTGTGTGTGGGCTGCTCCGAGGGGGCCCTGTGCGATCCGATGGGTAGGGAGTCTGTGCCCGGGCGGTGTCCGGTGTGGAGTCTCTCTCTGATCCCACCTGTGGTGTTGGGTGTGAGGTTGTGGCGGCTTCGATCCCAAGGGGGGGAGCTGATCCCACTCATAACCAACTCTCAGGGGCAGTAGGTGGGCGAGCCTCGAGCGCGCTCATCTCGATCGTGAAGGCGTCGCTACGCGCGGTCTTCCGCGGGGGGAGCTGCGTCGACGGGTGCGGGACCGCGGCGCAGCCGGTGCCGCGGCGAGGCCTCCGGCTGTTTGCGGCGGGCGGCTTGCTGCTCGCTGCGATGGCGAAAAACTCGTCTCGCCACACGCCAAGGGCTTATGCTCTGGCGAGACGTGAGGCACATGCGCCCAGGAGGGGAGGGAGCATGTGTAACGACACTGCTAGAGATGCCTTTCGGGGCCCAGAGATAAAACTTCTGTGATGCCATGCGTGACCTAGTAGTGTCCCCAGCTATGGGCGTGTCCACGTTGGAGCCAGGTGTGGTGTGGGCGCGAGAATAGCTCCGCCGTTCATGGAGGCAACCGATGCGAGTCGACTGGTGTGTGTCGTCGTGGTTTCGTATCAAGAATTCTCTCTCTCTCTCTCTCGGGAGATTGGGAGTCACATCGCTCGTTCCGGTGCTTTCTTTTATTTTCACCAGCGGTTGAGGGTGGGGCTGGCGCGTAGAGGCCCCGCCCAACCAGGGTACCCCTCTCCTGAGTGCTCCCGGGGGTCTTCGCTCCAAGAGACCTCGGCACGCTAATCTCATTCGACCTCATGCTGCGCCGTCTCGCGCCGCTCTACCTACTCTCCACGGCTGCAGACGCGTACAGCCTCGATGCACCACGCCACTTCGTCGCGGCGGTTTCCGCACGGCATGCGCGCGGCACCGTCGCCTCGGCTGCTCCAGCAGCGGCTCCGCCGGAGCTCGCCTCCTTTCGTGCCTGGCTGTCGGAGAGTGGCATCGCCAGCGAAGCGGTCGAGCCTGCAAAGCTGCCGGGCTGGGGCGTCTGCCTCGTGGCGGGCCCGGACGGCGTGGCGCAGGGAGACACGCTGCTCTCCATCCCGACGGCGCTGCATCTGACGCCTGCATCGGTGGCAGCCGGTCCGGTGGGCGCTGCGGTCGCAAGAGTGGTGCCCAGCGACGACCACTCCGCGCTCCTCGCCCTCGGCCTGCTCGAGCAGCTCAGCCGTGGCGAGGCCAACTGCTCGAGTTGGCGATGCGACCGGCCCGCACGTCTCCCCTGCGTGGAGGCTTCTCGGAACCTGCCCGGAGGTCTCCTGTAGGCCGTACATCGAGCTGCTGCCGTCGGGCGACGAGATGGTCGGCATGCCTCTGCTATGGGCCGACGAGGAGCGGGCTGAGCTGCGGCCGGTCAGCCGTGTCCACGACACGTCCCTGACACGCGCCCCCAACACGGCACACGCAGGAGCGGGCGCAGCTGCTGTCGGGGAGCCACCTGGAGGGGTGCGTCGCGCAGGCGCAGAAGCCGCCCTCCTCGAGCAGTGGTCCGTGGCCCGAGAGTGGCCGATCCCGCCCGCGAGGACTAGGCGCGGCAGCAACTCCTCGAGCAGTGGGCTGCGGTCGAGGCCGTGCTGCCCGCGCACGCCGAGGCGCCCCTCCGCCTCGATCACACTTCCAACGATCACACTTCAGCGCTGCCCCTCGATCACACTTCACCGCTGCCGGGCTGTCACCCGAGAGTGCCCGAGAGTAGGTCTTCCCTCGCTCCGTGTTCAACGCTGCCGGCTACTTGTGGGCGCATGCGGTCGTGCTGTCGCGCGCGCTTCCGTTTGGGGAGGAGCGCTGCTGCACCTCGGCTGCACCTCGGCTGCACCTCGGCTGCACCTCGGCCGCACCTCGGCTTCACTTCGGCGCTAGGAGCTGCACCTCATCCCCCTCCTCGACCTCGCCAACCACGCCGCGGGCTCTCCTCCCCACGTGCTGCGCGGGACCTGCTTCACACACACCTCGGCCAGATCTCGGCCGACTCTCGGCTACAGGCTCCCCCCACGCGTGCTCGATCGGCGTGAGCGGCGAGGGCGGCGCCGTCAGCGAGAGGCGGCCGCGCCCCATCTTCTGCTTCTGCACCGCCCCGGCCGGTTCTCTGCTAGGCGGCGCCGTCAGCGAGGCGTGGCAGGTCGAGGGCAAGGAGGCGGCGGCGGTGCTGACGGCGGGCGCCGCGGCGGCCGCTGGCGAGCAAGTCTTCATCGACTATGGCGAGGCCGGTTGGCGGTCGAGCAAGGGGGCGTGAACGGCATCTCTTCACAGCTTCAGCCGTGAACAGGCGAGGCGGGGTGGCGGTCGAGCAAGGGGGCGTGAACGGCGTCTCTTCACAGCTTCAGCCGTGAACAGGCGAGGCGGGGTGGCGGTCGAGCTGGGAGATGCTGTACACGTACGGCTTCGTGCCTGGCTCGTCGGTGGAGGAGTGGATCGCAGCAGGCTGGCCAAGTGCCTCGGCTGTATCTCGGCTGTATCTCGGCTGTATCTCGAGTGTGTATTGGCTGCATCTCGGCAAGTGCCTCGGCTGTGTAACGGCTGTCTCTCGGCGGCACAGGCGGGCGGCCGCTCTTCTTCGACGGCGTCTCTCCCTCCGACGAGCTGCTGCCGCAGAAGCGGGCGCTGCTCGCCGCTCTCGGCGCCGCCGAGGGGGCACGCCCCTAAAGAAGAAATCGATGTCTCCGCCCACAGGCAGACAAGTTCCTGTTTAGGCGCCTCCGAGGGCGCCGCCGACGGACAGTGGCTCGACCTCAAGCCGACCGCGGACCAGTGCGTGGCAATGGCGCCGCTGCTCCGGCTTGCCAACCTCTCCCCCGGCGACGCGAGCCTCGAGGAGGGGGTGCGGCGGCTCGCCGAGGCGAGGTGTAGCCGAGATCACCCGAGATCACCCGAGATCACCCGAGATCACCCGAGATCACCCGAGATCACCCGAGGCGCGCCGGTTCGCCGAGGCGCGCTCGGCCGCACCCTCGGCGACGCTGGGCGGCGGGATATTGCGCGAGATCACCCGAGAGTGCGCGAGGTCGTAGGCGCTCGCCGAGTGGCGCGCGGACCCGGCCGCGCTGTGGAGTGCGCTGCAGAGGCCGGTCGGCGCGGCTGTCGAGGCGAAGGTCGCGGAGCAGGTGCCCGAGATACAGCCGCGATATAGCCGAGATCACGCGAGATCCCTCGAGGCAGAAGATCGCGGAGCAACCCCTCCTCGCCTCAGGTGCTGTCCGTCTGCGAGGAGGCGCTCGCCGCCCTCCCGCCCGCCGACGAGCTCGCGCCGCGGGCGAAGCCCGACCAAGGCCTGCCTGGCGACGGGACTGCCGAGGCGGAGCGCGCGCGCTGCGCCGCGAGGGTGATGCTCGGAGAGCGGAGCGCGCTGGAGGCGTGCGTGAGCGTGTGGGAAAAGGTGCGGGCGGCGGCGGCGGCCTAGCCGCCAAAGCCCCCGCCCGGGGACCACGTGTCAAGGCTGCTGGCTCTCGTCTAGACGTAGAGGCGCAACGTGCCACCGTGCGGTGCACTGCTGACTAATTAAATGAGATTGTTGTCTCTAGCGCCGCGCCCGGATTTCGAATAAAAAATAATACCCGCAGATCGTCGTGAACTGAAGAGTTGAGTCTTGGTTGTTTTGTGTGAGACACATGAGAGCCCGCAGTACCCGCAGACGCGCCGACTTGGCTCTTGCGTCTTGGGAGTCTGGGCGGACCGACTGCGCGACACCGACAGAGGACTCAGCTATTCGCACGAGAAAGAAAAGGGGGGGCGCGGCCATTAGTGTGGTGGCCCTTGCACAGGTGGTCTCAACAGGAAATGCACTGGTTCGTCCTAGACAAGAATGCCCCGCTCGCCGCTGCGCATCACGATACGCGTCCCTGACGGCCTGCCACGGCCTCCTCCTACTAGTACCTCCGAAGGCACCCCCTCCGGATCCTCCTCGTCCACCTCATCGATGGGGAGATGGCGCATCACCGCCTCGCATGCCGCCTCGCCGCCCCGGCGGTCCGCGGGACGAAGAGTGAGCGCGCCGCTGTGATAGCGCGCCGCCGTCGTCCACAGAGGGTAGCCCAGAAGGATGCCGGTGAGCCAGCCCATCTGGGTGTCCTCCACATCGAAGCTCTTGACGTATCGAGAGATCATAGCCTCGGGGCCCATCGCCGGGGATCGTCGCACAGAGTGCCACGCGTGCACCTCCGCCGCCACCCCGGGCAGCCCCGCGCGTGTGTAAAAGTCGCCCAGCCCCTCGAGCGAGACGATCTCTCCCACACGCCGACCGCGCAAGCAAAAGCCGAGCAGCGACATGCCGTAGGCGCTCCGGTACTCGACGGCGATAAGCGTGCCGGTCTGCTGCACCTGTGGGAGCGTAGTCGAATGGCAGGGGTTGGGAGCCTGAGCCTGTGATGAGCGGATGGTAAATCACGGCGCACCTCGCTCCGAACGAGATCGCCCTCCTGCTGACTGAGGTTGTCGAGCACGACGAAGCCAAGCGGCTTGAGTCGCCGGGACACTCGATCGACAAGGCAGAGCGCCGCCTCCAGCTCGCCGGGCAGCCTGCGCTCGCAAGGCGCTGTGCTCTTTGGAAGGCCAAGCAGAAGCGGAATGTTGTCGGCGACGTGCTCGTCAGCACCGCTCCACAGGAAGTTGTGCCCGCAGCCTGCGCACCACAGGCTCGAGCTCTTGCAACACCAGCCACCGCTCGGCGCAACCTCTGGTCGTCTCAACTCGGCGGCAAAGCACCGCTTCGCGTCTGCGCTCTGTCCAAGAGATTGTGAGACGATGAAGCGCCCAATCGCTGCCGAGTCTGAAGCATTGTTAGCGCTCATGCAGTCGAGATCGTCCGGCAGTCCCTGTATGTACAGTGTATGCGTACCGGCGAGGCCGGCGCTAATTTTCTTTTTTGCTGAAAGCCGCGTTTTTCTTTCGAGGCCCGGTATGCCCTGACGCTGGCTTTGTAAAGAAAGAAAGAAAGAAAGAAAGAAAACACAGCAAGCAAGAAAGCGGCTTTGTGTGTAGAATTTTACAACAAAAGGACAAACAAAACGGTCGCACGACACGATTCACCGGATGTGTGTAGAACTCAAACCTCCATCCTGACCGTAGCCTGCCTGGCCCCGACCGTCCTTGGTAACCGTCTCATGTTTGGTTTGTCCTTGCCGCGCACCATTGTCATCGACTTGTATCCGACTTGGTGGTTGTGGTGATGTAGCGATGGGTGACAACCTATACAGCTCCTCCGTGTTCCGTCTCCTGACAGAAAGGTGATATCCAGGTACCGTGTCAGAACCCACCTGTGCCCCTGATCGTCCTTCCAAAATCCTGAGAGATCCGGTCTTTGGGGTTGGACCAGTGTCATGCCGCGAGAGCAAGGAGCAAGGGATCGGCAGGCGGCGGCGGCGTCGCAGGACGAGGCACAGGAGAGCGACGCGACAGAGGAAGAAGGAAGGTTGCAGCGAGAATCGGCGAGGGAGGAGGGACTGCGAAGAGAGATAGAAAGAGGCAGACTACGCCCGAGGGTGGGCGACGGCTAGCACCACACTCCTCTCCTTAAAATCCCTGTGTGGTGGCGGCGTGCCGTCCTCCCATCCCTCCCTTGGGTGTCTGTTTTCTTTCCTTTCTTCGATGTCTGTAGTCTGACAACTAGACAGACTACAACCGACTCTGTGTCACGAAACGACTGCAACCCCGCCGGTCCTGATTGGCTAAGGCAGCTCGTAAGGCAGCGGGCATGGCTCGCTCGTCCACACCCAAATCGAGTTGTAGTTGCAGCCAGCATTAACGCAGTTCTTGTCGCACAGAGTGTAGCCGAGCGCGGCGCAGCGTGACGATGCCTCCTGCCACGTAGTGTACTCGAAGGAGGAGCTCCACATCCCAGCGATACAGTCGTCGTTGCTGCTTGAGCTCTTACGTTTGCACGTCGAGCCGTCGCAGCACTGCGCAGCGATGGCGACGTTGAGGTGCCTGGTGGCGGTGGCGTCGTGGACGCACGCCTGAGTATTGGAGTTGCCGTCGAGGATCAAGACGCCTTGGGCAGGGAAAGGGGGCGCCGCCGGCGCCGGCGCGGGCGGGCATGGCTCGCTCGTCCACACCCAAATCGAATTGTAGTTGCAGCCAGCATTAACGCAGTTCTTGTCGCACAGAGTGTAGCCGAGCGCGGCGCAGCGTGACGATGCCTCCTGCCACGTGGTGTACTCGAAGGAGGAGCTCCACATCCCAGCGATACAGTCGTCGTTGCTTCTTGAGCTCTTACGTTTGCACGTCGAGCCGTCGCAGCACTGCGCAGCGATGGCGACGTTGAGGTGCCTGGTGGCGGTGGCGTCGTGGACGCACGCCTGAGTATTGGAGTTGCCGTCGAGGATCAAGACGCCTTGGGCAGGGAAAGGGGGCGCCGCCGGCGCCGGCGCGGGCGGGCATGGCTCGCTCGTCCACACCCAAATCGAGTTGTAATTGCAGCCTTTGTCTGCGCAGTTCTTGTCGCACAGAGTGTAGCCGAGCGCGGCGCAGCGTGACGATGCCTCCTGCCACGTGGTGTACTCGAAGGAGGAACTCCACATCCCAGCGATACAGTCGTCGTTGCTGCTTGAGCTCTTACGTTTGCACGTCGAGCCGTCGCAGCACTGCGCAGCGATGGCGACGTTGAGGTGCCTGGTGGCGGTGGCGTCGTGGACGCACGCCTGAGTATTGGAGTTGCCGTCGAGGATCAAGACGCCCTTGGAGGGGAACGCCGGCGGTGGAGGGGGCAGCGGCGGCGACGGCGGCGACGGCGGCGGCGACAGCGGCGACGGTGGTGGCGGCGGTGGCGACGGCGGTCTTCGGGTTGTGCAGTGGTCGCCTCCGTAGCCTGTGCCTGCGCAATCACACTCGTACCCTTGTTGGTTGTAGTTGACGCACAGCCCGCCGTTTCCACACGGATTCTCTGGCAGGCACTGGTGGCACCAACAGCCACCAAGCAGCAGCGCATCAAAGTCGATTCTCGAGCAGTTGATGGGTCCGATGCCCGATTGGTTGAGCGTGCCAACCGTGTCGCAAAAGTGGGGCTCCATGAGCGGATACGGGTTGAGGTAGGACGCGCCGCCCATGTCACCGTGAGCCATGTGGTGCATGAAGGACTGCACATAGGTTTCCGATGATAGGTAGCCTTGAAGGCCGGTTGGCGCTGGAGCCGACACCGATGCAGCGCAAGCTCCGCCCTCGCAGGAGCCCGAGGAGCAGTCGGCGTCGATGGCACAGGACGCCCCGAGCCCGCACCGCCGGCACACACGACCGCCGCAGTCCACGTCCGTCTCCTCACCGTCAACGAGACCGTCGGTGCAGCTGCTATCGTGGAGCGAGTCGACCAGACACGGCTCCGTCACATGCACCCTGCCAAACTGATCCCCACCCGCCACAAACAAGAGTTCTCCCGCCTCAGAGAGGGCGAGGCCCGTCGGTCCAAGCCCCATCGACCCCACTGGTGAGGTGGTTTGCAGCAGCAGTCCGCTGGCGGCGAGGAATGCGTAGACGGAGCCGCCGCTGCGAGAGCCCACGTACAGCGTCGAGCCGTCGGCCGAGAGGGCAAGGCCGCTTGGTGACGGCACTGCGGCCAGGACAGACCAATGGAGCCCTTTCCAGACCGAGTAGTTGAAGGAGGCCATTGGGCTGCTATAGATGAAGTAGTCGTGCCTTGCGTCGCGCGAGAAGTACCCTGAATCCATCGCCACCGCTAGCACGCGGCCGTTGCCTGTATCGGCGACAAAAAGCGTGCGCGACGCCGCGTCGGCGACCATCTGGCTCGGCACACCCGCCACCCGCTCGAGTGCGAGGCCCTCGTACCGCCGCACCGAGGCGAACTGGTGCTCCATCGAGCCGGGGCCGTGATCCGACTCGAAATCGAAGCGAACCAGCCCGTTGTGAACGCCGTCGAATGTCCAATACACGTTGCGCCATGTCTTGCCGTGCACCACGGAAGCCGCGCCGCCGTCATGCGCGATGCCCATGCAGAGTGGCGACTCATGCAGCATGTCAACGTGGATGAGGAAGCAGGTCTCGCCCTCCTCACACGGCATCTGCTTGCCGTTGACAAGCGCGACCCTGTCCGTGCTCGCGTCGTACAGCGTTGGACCCTGGAAGAAATTGGGCTGCATGTGGCCGTAGTAGTCGTTCAGCGACTCCTGGCACGTCGCGAACTGCCCGATGGCGTCGAACGAGAAGGAGGAGATGTTGGACATGTAGTGGTACTGAGCGCGATCCTTCATCAGCCGCCCCGGGGCGGTCGCGTTGCTCATGTCGAGCACCACCATACCGTCTGAGGTGTCGTCAGCGAGCCAGAGCTCGTCTGCTGCCACCGGGCTGAACGCGAGGGCGCGCAGCGCCAACGGACCCGCCTTGAGGCCTGGGTGGTCCGCGATGGTGGGCGTGAGGTACTCGACCGACGACTGCAGGCCGAGGGCTGGCGCGCAGCCGACACCAAATGGCACCGCAGATGAGCCAGCGGGGTAGGTGGCGGTTATGGTCGCGGCGCCCCCGCCGTTGTATCCCCCCACGGCGATGTAGTATTGCGTGCCGGCCTCGATTTGGTAGGCGTCGATGAGCGAGCCGTATGGGACATCGCACGAGCCTCCATCGCCGTTGCACGCCACCATCTCGAGGCTGTCGCACGGGCCCTTGAAAAGGGAGAGGTCCGTGTCAAAGCCGCAGGAACTTAGGTCGAGCGTCGCACCCGCCCGCACGTCCTCGAGCTTGAGCCAGTACACGTTACCGTGGCCGGCGAAGTAGGTGCCCGAGCATTTCGATTTGTCGTAGCTGGATGGGCCAACGCCGTTCGAGGTGCTGGGGATGTCAAACGAAAAAGAGTTGGAGGTTCCGTCTCCAAAAGGCCGCGCCAAACCGCAAGAGCTTCCTGGAAGCACAGCGGGGGGAGGCGGCGGTCCGTTTTTGCCCTCGTGCTCAAGGGCACGTGAACGTCCCCCAGCGGAGCTCAATAGGCGGAGTTTACGTGAGGTCTCGGCGTCGTCAATCACGTCGGGCTCGAGGCTCCCATGCTCGAGGCTC
Source organism: Emiliania huxleyi CCMP1516 (assembly GCF_000372725.1). Taxonomy (NCBI): domain Eukaryota; phylum Haptophyta; order Isochrysidales; family Noelaerhabdaceae; genus Emiliania; species Emiliania huxleyi. The sequence continues at coordinate 168,806 of NW_005200902.1, read as the reverse complement.
CCGTGCTCGAGCGCGCCCTCTTCCGCTAGAGGACTAAGGACGTCGAAAAGGAAGCTCGAGAGGCGCTCAAGCTGCGAACGTTGCCACTCGTCACGCGGGTGCATGTTGGGCCCCGAGTTCACCTCGATGAGCCACGGGGTGCCTTCCTGATCGAGCTGGAAGTCAAACCGGACTAGCTCATACCGGGCGGTGAGGTTTCGCTCCTCGTGCTGAACCACGGACAGGCAGCGACTCAGGACTTGCTGAAGCCCAGACCACACATTTGGCCAACGGACCGCGGTGTGTGCCTCCAAGTAAGAGGACAGCGCGTCGATGTTGCGGTTGCCCGGCGCGACTAGAGTCCGCTGCAGTGATGGGATGCGCCGAGCAGGCATGTAGTCGTCCGACACGACCCACCCACGCTGCAGGGTAGGGAGGACAGCGCCGCCCTCTGCCGCGAAACGTTGAAGCGCCGCGTGCGTGGGTGTGAAGCGGTCCGCACAGAAGCGCAGGAGGATGTCATCAAAGACCGCGTACCGCAGACCAGAGGGCACCTTGGTGACGACGACATACACGCCGAGGTCAAAGGCCCAGCCGTCAATCAGAAGCGGCGCTGCGATGCGCCGCTGAATGACGGCTGATCCAGCTAGCCGGTCAAAAGCTTCGCCACGCGGGAGGGCCTGCGGCACGCTCACATTGCGGTGTGCCGAGCCCTTGACGACCCATGCAAATGGCTCTTCCCTTTCGGGAGGCATCCCACTCGCTAGCGTCAGCGGCGTGAAATCGACCCATCCAAGCGAGCGCGACAGCACAGCGAATGCACGCTTATCAGAGAGATGTGTCATCGACGGGAGCCGGTCGGGGAGACGAGTTCCTGTTGCGAGGGAGTCAGAGGCATCGTCGGCAGAAGAGCGCCACAGGACGTCAGCCGGCGAGGCCTCCACAACTCGTGCGCCGCGTCTCTGCCAGGTTGAGGCGAGCACAGGGTTGGAGCCTGCCGGGTAGACGCGCAAATCGATCGCTTGGGCAGAAGCAAGCACTAGCAGCATGGGCAACCTAGACATTCGATATCGAGGACGCACGACCAGTCGCTGTACGTACCAGAGACTTCTCATCAGGCGGGCGGTTCCCCGGAAATTTACCCTGGCGGCCGCCGTCATGCTGGGACTCGCCGCGGCATGAGAAGGAAAATGGAGCATGAATGAAGCAGCGACCTGGGCACTGGGCACTGGGATAGGGTCGATTCCTCACAGTACAAGCGAGTAAAGACAGCTTATGGGTAAGGCATGGTGGTGCGACGCCAGGAAGTACTCAACACACACGACAGAGACGTCTAGAGCAAGCGCGAGGCAGAAAGGGGCTTCCGTTGATTCCTTTACGCGCGCTGGGATACGCGAGCGCCGCCGCCGCCGCGCGGCGGGTCCTGCCTGGGCTTGACCCCCCGCGCGATCCGCGCCTTGGCCTCCGCCTCGGCCTTGAACCTGGCACGCAGGCTAAGCGCGTTGGACATGGCGATGCACTGGATGATGGCAATGACGGCGCAGGTCGCGCCGATGGCGATGGTGTTGCTCTGCATCCACTCAATGACGGCCTCGACAAAGTCGAGGTAGCCGTCGGCCCCGGCTGCGCAAAAGTCGCGCTGGCACTCGGGCAGCTCAAAGCCGGGAAGCAGCCACTCAAGCGCATCGCAAGTGGCGGCGGCAGGTACCGTGGTCACCGAGGAGCCGGAGATGTAGCGGCAAAACTGGGGCGAAGACGCGTCGGCGAGGATGGTCGTGATGTCGGGCGCGCCGCCCTCAATTGCCTCGAGGCAGGTGGGTGCCGCAGCGGTGCCGTTGGCCATGGCCATCTGATCGAGGCGGGGGTCGCGGCAGCACAACTGATAGGTGCGGCACGCGAAGCCCTCGACCTCGGACAGCACCGTCTCGCCCAGCCGCCCGTCGTAGCGCCCCTCGCCAGCGCTCGAGACGGTCTGGAGCGAGTCGGAAGCCACGTCGTTGAGCGACCACACGTAGTAGGCGAGGACGGCGGCCGCAGTGAGCTCCGCAAAGAGCGCGACGATTTGCAGCGAAAACGAGAGGAGCAGAGCGCAAGTGGAGCGGCAGCAGATGCCCAGCAGAGACAGCGCGGAGAGCGACGCGACAAACGCGCCGGCTGCGGCAGCAGAGATGAGGGTGGGCGTGCCAAACAGGCCGCTGAAGAACTCGGCGCCCGACGCGCCTAAGCGAGGAGGGAAAGGTGTGGGTGAGCGCTGGTGGGGCAGAGTCGAGCGGCCGGCCACTGGCGGGGCGCCAAGAAGGACATAGGCAGCAAAGCCGGCAAGGGCGAGCCCGCACACCAGTAGGAGGGTCGAGAGGGTTGCGAGGATCGGGACGGAGCCCTTGGGCGGGCAGACCAGCGACCGGCAGCAGCAGAGGAGGAGAATCGCAGCGACGACGCCAATGCCGAGCAAAAGCCACTGCAGCCACTTGTCGGCGATCGCAGAGACACCGCGACCCCCGGGGGAAGAGACAGTGCCAGGAGGCGTGTAGCTGCAGTCGTCCCGGGCACGGGCGGTTCCGGTGTAGCACTGCAGGCTGCAGCGGTCGTTTTCAAACGTGTTGGGCGCTCTGTTGCAAGGATCGTTTCCCGCATAGCACTTTCCGTCGATGAAGCCGTTCGGATCGGTGGTGACGAAGGCGCCGTCGGCGTTGGTGTACCCGGCGCCCCAGAAGTTTTCGCCGCCGCACGTGCCAACAGAAAGGGCGGGGTCCTCTCCCGTTGTGACGAAGGCGGTCGGCGGGAGCTGGGGGTCCACGGCACCGCACCGCGAGGTGACGAAGCGGCAGCCCTGCTTGTACCCCCAGCTGAGGCAGTCCACCGAGGAGTAGTTGCCGAGGTAGAAGCCCAGGTCCTCCATCGCCGCCAGCGTGATGGCCGACACGGCGGCGTCCGGATTGTAGCCGTAGCTCATCACGTCGTCGCGCATGATGCGCGTCTCCCAGTGCGAGTTGCGCCCGAGACTCGGGAAGCCCATGAGCGGCAAACCCCAGCCAACGCCGGCCTGACTGGCGGCGGCCTGCCAAGCGCTGTCATCACAGCCGAAAAAGTCACTGGCGGCGGCATACGCGCGCGTCCCGCTGGTGAAGTGGTAGACCTCATCAACAAAGCCGTCAATGTCCTCGACCTTCTTGAGATCGATCGCACCGGCCTGCAGAAACTTGTGGCTCGAAAAGCCGAGGGCGTGGAGGATCTCGTGCGTGACCAGATTGCGCCACCTGTCGACCGCCTTTTCGCCCCGGCCATTGACGAGAAAGCCCTGGTCGCGGTAGTAGCAGTTCGGCTCTGTCGAGCTGCACGAGCTGCGCACAACCTTGTCGTCCATCCGCTCGACCCAGGCGAAGACCAGCCAGAGCGGCCGCCCTTGCGAGTCGACGGCGCACGAGGAGCCAGTGCCAGCGACGCCCGAGTACACCGGCGGCTTTGTCACCGAGAGCACGACATCGGCGTCGACCCCGTCTTGACAGTACTCCGCGCCCACCGAGACGGACGAGAGTGTCTGGCAGCTCGATGCGCAACGGTTCTCGGTGCTGTAGCCGCGGTTCGCGTACGGGTGTCCGCTTGAGTAGCGCATCGTCAGCGCACCGTCGCTCGCCAGCACTGCGAGCTTTGCCGACAGCTCGTCCGCCACGATCGTCGAGACGTGCTCGATGATTTCCTTTGCGTCGTCTGTTATGAGATCGGACCCGAGGCAGCGGCCCCAGCAGCCCTCCCCCATCGCGATGGTGTACTCACTCTGGTCGCGTGGGCACTCTTTGTACGTCACGCCATCCGGGGGGCCGGCTCCGGGAAAGCCTCGCTGGTACCATTTGCCCGCTTCGAAGCAGGCGGTGTGTTCTAGTGCCGTGGTTTCGTTGAGCGAATCAAAGTTGAGCTTGAACCGGACAGGTCGAGTGGTCTCCAGAGTCAGATCGGTCAGCCGACGGCGCCGAGCAACTTCGTACCGCTGAGGAGCGACCTCTGGCTCGGCGCCGAGGAGGTCAATGAGGGCGAGAGCGGAGCGGCCCGGCACGATGGCCGGCGAGCGTCCACGAGGGTCGAGCGCCGGCGGCGGAACAGCCAGCAGGAGGGGCAGCCAAGCCAAACCCAGCGTGAAGTGAAGGGCGAGCATCGGAGTGTTGGAGCGTGCTTCGGGCGCGGCTCACAGAACCTGAGCTCCTGGCGTCCTTTGCGAAGGCGAACTCCAGCTGGTTTTAAAAAAAATATGCCAGGTCCTGGGCGTGCGGTTGCCGACTGCACTCCAAGTGCTCCAAGTGACCTGTGACCTGTGCTGTGAAAGCTACCAAAGCTGCTTGAAGTATGACAAAAGAGAAGTCATGAGAGAAGTTTAGCAATGCCAAACAAATCTAACATAAACTAATTGGTACAACCAAGGGGGGGGGAAGTTATCCTGCATGGGCACATCTCATCAAGCACGTACAACCTTCCGCGCGACGACTTGCGCGTTCTCGCGGCCGTTGTTCGCGCTCGCGGGCGGCCAGCCCGGGTGGATCTGCTCGCGCTTGAGCAAGACCTCGAACCCTGCGCGCTCGCACGCGCGTGAAAGATCTTCGGCAGCGATGGGGTGGAGGTACGTGGGCAGTTGGTCGTTTGGCATATTGAAGAGCGAGGCGCCGGCCATGAGTTCTTGATGGTTGACGCCTTGCGAGCCCGGCCAGTCCTTGCCTTGGTTGGCCTCCCACAAACTCTGCGCCACCGCCTGGATCGGGCACATTCCGGACGCGCCGGGCACGAATTTCGCCCAGGGAGTCCCGGCGGTGAGACAGAGCACGCCGCCCGGCACGAGCGCGTCGTGCGCCCACGCCAGAGTCTTGTCGATAGCATGGCCCTCGACGAAATGCAGCACCTCTCCTATGAGAATGCTGCTCGCCGTCACCGCGGGCGGCGCATCCGGGACCCGCGCAAATGCAGTCGCGACGTCCGGCGGCGCGTGCGCGCGAGTGTAGGCGAGATGTGCCTCGTCGCAGTCGCACGCCATCACACGCACCGCGGTCGCGGCCGGCGGGCCGCGAGTATTGGCGAGGACCTTCGCGGCTTCGAAGACATTCTTACCCCACGCGCAGCCGATGTCGACGAGCGGGTGGATGCCGTCGAACGCTTGCACCCATTCGTCAAAAAGCGGACTCGTCGTGGACATCTCCATGCCCTTCTTGTTGTTCGTCATCCTCCCGCCGTTTGAAGTCGCGTGTGGCGTCGGCAGGTCCATTTCCTCGACAGTGTCGGATGGCCGCAGCCGTGTGCACCGTGGCGCTCCTCACTTCCCGTCGCCGCGCTCTCCACTGTGGCTAACCAAGGACCCCCGAAGGCGGCAATGTATGTGGGAAACTGGACGACGCCGCAGCCTCGAAAAGAAATTACGTGAGATCTCTTTTATGCCAAGAGTTGAGTTGGCGCTCGCTCAAGTGGCCGGCCTCCGATGAACCTGCCTTCGCCATCGCTCCTTCTCCTTCTCCTTCTCGCCACCCCCGCCGCGGCCCTGCGCGCCGGCGTGATTGGGGGCGGGCTCGGCGGGCTCGCCTGCTGCAACGCGCTGCGCAAGGTTGGCATCGAGGCGGAGGTCTTTGAGCGGGCGCCAAAGCTGTCGCCGCAGGCGGGCACGGGGCTCACGCTGTGGCCAAACGGGCTGTCTGCTCTGGAGGCGATCGACCCGGGCCTCTCGGCGCACGTCCTGCGGGCCGGATCCACGACACAGCACATCGAGGTGACGAGTGCGGACGGGCTAACCAAGCTGCCCAACCCGACGGGCGACCCGCGGCGGTTCCCCTCGACGTACGGGCACCCGATGGCGAACGTGCGCTGGTCGAAGCTGCAGAAGGTTCTCGCCGCGCGCCTGCCCGAGGGAATCATCCACCTCGATCGACAGCTGACCAAAGTCGAGGTGCGACCGGACACTTCCGAGACACTTCCGAGACGCCTCCTAGGCACCCCTGGCACCCCCGCCTCCCCTCCTGTCCCGTTTCCGCTCAACTCTCCGCCGCCTCTCCACCGTGTCGCCGCCCACCGTCGCCGCCCTCCCCTCCCCGCCACCGCCCTTCTCTCCACCCTTCCTACTGCAGCTCTCGCACACCCCACCGCTCCCCTCGCACGCCCTCACCCCTTTCCTTCCCCCCGCCCACCGCCCCTCCAACACCCCCGCCGCCGCCCCGCGTCTCCCAGCCGGCTGGAGGCGGCGTGACGGCGCACTTCGAGCGCTCCGAGGGCGGCGCGGAGAGCGCACACTTCGACCTGCTGGTTGGCGCCGACGGAATCAACTCGGCCCTCCGCCAGCAGCTGGTTGGCGACGGGGCTCCGCGCGACGCCGGGCGCACCATCTGGCGGGCCGGCCCTCCTGGTGCGGCGAGGCGAGCGTGCCTCCCATGGCACCGTGTGTCCCTCCGAGTCGTAGGCGGTCGATCATCCCCTACGAGGAGCGCCTGCTGCAGGCGGGCTCCTGCTCCATGTCGGCTGGCGCGGGCAAGGTTGGCTTCCTTACCCACCTGTCCGAGGGCGAGCTCTACTGGTCCGCCTTTGCCACGGACGAGGCCATCGCCAAGAGCGGCTTGGCGCGCGACCCGGCTGCCACTGTCCCCGAGCCTTCCCTAGAGCCTTCCCCGAGCCACCCAAACCCTTCCCGGACCCTTCCCGTCCCCTTCCCCGTGCCCTCCCGCAGGTGCGTGGCGACTTCTCTTCCGTCAAGGAGAGCCCTCGCTCGCCCGCAGGCCGGCGGAGACTTGCCCGAGACCGCTGGGAGACTGCCCGAGAGTCTGTAGGAGTACCTGGTGGCCCAGTTCTCCGACGTGTACAAGCTGCTGCCCGTCCTCGAGAGGACTCCCGAGGAGGCGATCCTCGAGCGGAGGGCCGAGACTAGCCGAGATTCGCCGAGACTCGCCGAGATTCGCCGAGATGCGCCGAGACTCGCCGAGGTTCGCCGAGATTCGCCGAGGAGGTGCTCCTCGAGCGGAGGCGGGGAGCCGCCTGTTTTGCTGTGGCCACGCCGCCCCCGTCACATGCCGTCCACAGGTCGCCGACAGGGTTCCGCTCGTCGACGGCAGCGGCAAGGTTGCCATTCCGTGGGCGGGGGGCGACGGCGAGGCGGGCCTGCCGAGGCAGCCTGGTGGGCACCTTCCAGGAGCGGTCCAGGACCCTTCCAGGACCCTTCCCATAGGCGGGCCTGCCAGTCACGCTGCTCGGCGACGCCTTCCACGCGATGATCCCGTCGCTCGGCCAAGGCGCAAACACGTCCTTCGAGGGGGCGTACCGCTTGGCGGCAGCCCTGCGCGGCGCGACGACCGCCGAGGAGGTGGTTGCGGCTCTTCGGGCCTACGAGGTTGCCCAGATGGAGCGTGCGCACTGGATCGTCAAGCAGTCGGCAGAGCAAGGCCGGACGGTGTACGAGGACCGCGACGAGTTCATGCGGCGGCAGCAGATGGCGCAGGACGACATGTGGGGCATCGCCTTCAAGCCCCTCGCTGCCTGAGCCCCGCCCCGCCGCCCGGCCGTCGCGCCTCTTCGCAGGAGTGAGGCCTCGCGAGGAGAGCGGCATAGTGTGGGTTCCCGGATCAGCGGCGCCGCAGTCCCACGTGCCGCACGCGCCACGGAGCGCCCGAAAGAGCATGTAAGTATTTGTGTGACCGGTCTCGTGTGTTTGTCGGTTGTTTTTGTCCTGTGCGTCATATGTGCTGCGGGGGTCTCTTTCGGGTCGGGCGCGTTTATAGCAAGAAACCAGAATCTTTATTCCAGAGAAGAGAGAAGTGAGAAGAGCTGGGCCATCATCTTTCATGCGCGAGTCATGGGCGGGTCGCTCCACTCACATAAAACTCACTCTCTTCCGGCTCTGTCTCTGGCGGCCCGAGGGCCCGCGGCGAGAGCAGGAGGTCGCGGGACTCCGGGAGGAGATAGAGAGAGAAGGGCCAAGGTTTTGTCTTGCATTCTCGCTCGTGTCAGGGCTTGCGCCGCTGCCACTTGTCGAAAGTCGCTCCCGGATCGGAGGCATCGATCGCCTTGTGGTCCGGAAAGTCGATCCCGAGCCGCCGGTCAAATCCGCGGTGCGCCCGCTGCTTGGATGGCAGCGCGCTGGGAGCGGTCTGCGTCGGCTGCAGCTCGGGGAAGTGCCGTCCGATCGCCTCGAGGACGCAAGCGGCGATCGCCGCATTCCCTCGCGCGTTTGGGTGCAGGCCGTCTGCGAGGAGGTCCTTCCACTCCTCTCGCAGGAAGGCGGCGTGCACGTCCGCCGCCGGCACGCCCTCCTCCGCCGCAACCTCGAGCGCCGCCGCCGCATATTGCTGCGTCGTCTCGAAGTTGCGATTCGGCTCCGAGGCCGGATCCAGTCCGTACGTCGTCGAGCAGTGCTGCGCCCACGCGACGTCGTCGCACGGCGGAGGGCTGAGGAGCAGCACGCGTGCCGAGCCGTCCCCACACTCGCGGATCGCGCCGATGATGGAGACCAAGTTGCGCCGATACTCTTCGAGCGGCACGTGCTGTCGGCTCGACTGCTCTGGCTGGAGCCTCAGGGGCGGCGGCCTCGTGGCGTCGTTCGCTCCAAGAAAGACGACGACCAGCGCGGGCGTGTCCTCAGGGCGCCCGCCGCTCGGGAATAGATGCGGCAACAGATGCAACGCCCAGCGCGTATTGTAGCCCGAGTATCCGCGCAGCCGGATGTCTGCGTGGCGCTGCCAGTCGTTTGCCAGCGCGGCGCCCCAGCCGCCGGGGCCAAAGGAGAACTGCGTGATGGAGTCGCCGAAGAGCGTGAAGACGGGTCGCATGTCCCACCGCTCTCGTCAAACGGCAGACGGCCGCACTGCAGCTGGTTGGCTGCACGCGGACGAGAGGGCTTCCCGGCGGCGCTCGGGTATTTCTTCAGTGTTTTGAATCAGCGTTTCCTCGAACGATATCGGTGTCGAAACACCGCTCTGACAGCGCTCACAGCTGTGTCACGCCTGTATAATCGAATCGACTCTCCTCCCCCGCCCCAACGCATCGCCCCCTCGTCTCGCATATCTGCCGCCCCGTGTTCTTCCGCCCTCAGGTACAAGGAGAGCCTCGAGTTCCTGAAGGCGAAGGAGAAGAAGGCCAAGCCCGTGGCTGCGAGCCTGCGCCTGATCTCCAAGAAGGAGCAGGCGCGGCGCGAACGTTCGGGCAAATTCTTCTGAACGAGCTCCCTCGGCGGAGTTTGGGCGCTTCGGCCGTCGCGTTAGCGTTGCGGCGTGCACTGGGCTATCTTGGGCTGGCAGTGGCACAGAGTCGCCTCAGCGCAGCCGCGGCTCGCAGTGTCCGCTAGTACTACTGGTGTCCGCGAACTACTCTAGTGTCCGCGGTCCGTGCGTGCGCGTGTGTGTTCGCTATGTTGTGTGTGTATGTGTGTGTGTGTGTGTGTGTGTGTGTGTGTGTGTGTGTGTGTGTGTGTGTGTGTGTGTGGCGGGCCTGCGCTGCGTTGTTGGGAGGGAGGGGGAGGGAAGTGGACGTGGTTGAGTTGCCCTCCTTCATATCTTGCGGAGAGAAGCAGAGGTGTGCTCCGACGTGCAAACCCGCGGCGCAGCGCGCCTCAGGCTCACTCACTCATTGGCAACGCCTCGAGTGGCGGCACGCCCGCCTCCGTTGGCCACTCATACGCCTTCGGCAACACCGAAGAGAAGGCCCGCCGCCTAAACATGGGCTGCAAGGCGCGCGGGCAGCCCGGCCAACCCTTCTCCCCAAGACCGGCCACGGCTACGTCAAGGCGCATCGCGGTTTCTACCACGACGCGATCTTTGTCAAGCGCAACAACTTCAACCTGCTGCTCCACGAGACGTTCGGCGGCGGCTTCTCGCCCACCGCCGTTCTCAAGCTGCGCCGCCTCGCGCGCAAAGTCGCGCGCGGCAGCGTTGACCGCACGGCCTACTCGCCCAAGTACTCGCTCTCTTTTATGTCCCACCATGCAGAGCGCATCTCTCTCTCTGTTGTGCGAGGCGTGAACCGCGCCATTCGCTCTCACCTGGCGACCCTGTCTGCACGTCTCGCGCGCGCGTGAACAGGGCTCCAGGCCCCAAATGACGTGTGAGTGTTAGAGTTGTTTGGTATTGCTAAAAATCTCTCTCTCAATCGCTGGCACAAACAATTTGAATTTTTCGGCTCGGCTCGCTGCTGTATCGCTCCGCGGCGAGCGGCGTCCGCTCTTCCCTCTCACTGTGGTTTTGTGTGCGGGATGTCTGTATCTGCGTATGTTGTGCACATGTGTTTTGTTTCATAACATCGAAGGCCTCACCCCCCCCTCCCTCCTGACGCCCACCTCTGCCCTTTCTCCGTGACGCCGGGTTGCTCAAGTTTGCCAACGCAAGGTTGATGGCAAATTTCAAATGATCACACGCTCACCACCCCGGCATGGCCGCGCACCGAGCGCTGTCCGCCACCGGGCCGCCGCCAGCCCCAGAGGAGGCAGAGCTCCGGCGAGACGAGCCCATGCAAATGCACGCCAATCGCAGCGGCGCGCCGTGCCGGCAAGGCGACAGACAGACACCACCCCAGCGGCCACCCTTGACGGCCTCGCCCCTGGTGTAGTGGCAGCGGCAAGGGTGGGGGAGGCGCCAAGCCGTCGTGGTTTGAGTCGGCCGGCCGCCTTCCTGCCTTCAATGAGACTGGATCAGACGTCAACCAACCCGGGGTTCGCTCGAGAGTGGCCATACCCAAGCCCTAGACCTAGACTCAACCCCGACCCCGACGCACTACCTCACGTCCTCGCAATCTTAGCGATGCCTCTGAGGTGCCCTCGTTGCATCATCAGGTGCTCGAGCGAGTGGTCGCGCAAGTCGCTTACCGGGGCGAGCTGGTCCTCATCTGCGGCGACGGCTCTCCATACGGGTCGCCCACTGCGCTCAACACCGTCCTGCAGTTCTGGGCGCTGCGATTGCGGCACACCCTCTTCGTCTCGGACTCAGCTGCAAGGCAACCTCCCCGAAGAGCCCTCGGCCGCCTGTGCAGACGTCCCACCTCCCCCCCCCTTCCATTCTTTAGTTGTGCGCGGCTCCGCCGAACAGTGCCGCAGCTCGCATGCGTGTGGAGTTCCTCGATCGGTGCGCTCCAACTGCATGTGAGATCTCAAGCCATCTCCCCACGCTTCCGTTGCCCGTCTCATGTCACAGCGCCATCGCGGCCAAACAACCAAGGGCTGTGCAACCGAAAGCATTGGGACCTGCGCTTCTACTTTTACCACGTCCGCAAGGCGCTCGTCGCTCGCCTGGCGGCCGCCGTTAGATGCTGGGCGCTAGCACTGGTATCCAGCAGCGGCCTCTCCGGGCCTGCCCGAGCGGCAATTGTGCGAGAGGTGCACCTTCTAGACCCAAAATCACGAGCACGGGCGGCTAAAGGCGGTGGAGCTTGGCATCTGGCGCCATCTCAACTCTGTGCCCACAGGCGGTTAACCACGGCGTGAACGTGCTGCAGACCGATACCGACGCCGCCTGGTTCACTGCTACCCTCTTCTCTCGAAGCCAGCCCTAATCCTAACCCTCCCCTCCATCCTCTTTGCCCAGGTTTGAAAACCCCTACCCTCTGCTCAAGCGGCAGCTGGGCGCCGCCAACCTCGTCGTCCAGCCGGACCTGCCATTGCTCAATGCCGGCGTCTTCTACGCGCAGGGCGCGCGGCGTGGCTCCGGCCTCGCGTGGGTGCGATACGGGACCGCTCGCAGCCTCAATCCCGTTCTCTACGCGTCTCTTCAGTGCGACACGTCCACCCTCAGGTGCTTGGGGAGGTTGCCCGGCGCATCGACCTGTTTATGCATCACCCCGAGGTCGCCGGCGGCCACCTGGCCCCACTGCGGTGTTTGTGGTGCCACCGAGCGCCATCCGCCATAGGCGGTCCGCCAATACGTGCCGTGGGCGGTGGCGCCCTACTTTTCCAACTCGGACGAGCAGACCCTCATGAACGATGTGGTGGTCTCGGCGATGACAAACCTGTCCTACTACGTCTTCTCGACGGCGCTGCACGAGTACCGGTACGGCGGGCGGAAGAAGAAGCCCTTCACGTGGGAGCAGACGGCCGAGTACGCGCTCAAGCAGCGCGCGCGCAAGGAGTGGACTGCAAAGGGGCAGGACGGGCCGCTCGGGAGGTGCGAGGGCTGGCCCGCCCTCGGCAAGTGCCTTTACCCGCTGAGGCCGCTTGGGGGGAGCGGTGCAGCGGGCGTCTCGTGGCTGGTCCGGGCACCGGTTGAGCTCTTCAGCCACTACACCGAGCGCTACCTCGATACGAGCGGCCGCTCGATCGGCGATGTCGTCGACAGCGCCGAGGAGAGGGTGGCCGCCTTCGCCGAGGGTCGACCGGCGTCGTATGCCACGCACCGGCGGATGCCAGCTGTAATGGCGCACCTAGCCTCCGTGCGTGCCGGCGCGTGGGCTCGCCGGGCGGTGCTGCGCGCTCGCGGCTGGTGGCACCCAGAGGCGGACGGGCTGGCCGCCGAAACGCTCGGGTGGGGGAGGCGACGGCGGGGCCTCTTGCGCCTGGCAGGCAGCAGCTCTGGCTTGGGCGCCTGCGACCCGCCCTCGAGCATCGAGCTGGACACGCTTGTCGGCGCCCTCCCACCCTGCCGCACCTTCGCCCGGCCGCCTTGCCCGGTCGCCAACGACGCACACCCCCTCCCGCCCGCAGGCAACCTGTTGCTGCTCGGCGCACTAGGCGGGCTCGTGGTCGTAATCCCCGAGACACTTTGCGGATTTGAGCCTCGCGGTCGCGGCTTTGGCCTCGGGGGATTTGGGGCTGACCTGCTGCGCACAGCGCCACGCCGCCTCTCTGGCGGCCTCGAGCAGCGGTGCGCGTGGGGAGGCCCCAAGCCGTGCTGGATGGTTGAGTACATCACAGAGCTTGAGTGGGAGCGGCAAGGCCGACCGGCGGCGATGAGCGCCGCGGAAGTTGCGCTCGAGCCCAGGGTGGCCACAGTGCTGCGCGGCGGGGGCCTCAGCACCCTCGCTTCGTCGCTGAGGGACGTGACTGGCGCGCTTATGGGGAGGCCTCTCCTACCGCCGCCTCCTCTGCAGGCCACACTCGGCGACCCGGAGCGCTGGGCGGACCAGATCGCTTCGCTGGGTGTCACCGCCGGCGTGGACATGCTTGGCCGCGGGGCGGCAACGTTCGTACGCAAGGCAAAGTCGGGGCTCTCGCCGGATGGCGCACCGGACCGTGCTTGCATCGCGTACCTCTTTGCGCAGGCGCACGCCCGGAGCACCAACGGAACCCGCTAGAGGGGGAGCGGTGACCTGTGTGTACCTGCTCCTGTCCACAGGCGGCTAGAACATACACTGTTGCAGCACCGTTACCAACACTCTTCGATACGGTGCATAAACTTTTTAACGATAATAAAACGAACGCGGGAACATGGGAGATCGCCGTGAACACATCGCGTCTCGTGTCGTCGATATTCTTATTCACACCGATATACGAATCACCGTCGTCCCATGAAGAGCATGCTTGACCCACGACTCCCGCGCGAGCGACTGGAGGCACAGTCGTCCAACGCAAAGTGGTACTCTCGCACCTCCTCGCTCGTCCTTGCCAACCGTCCCGACGCGATGCTTTCGAGCATCCCCGTTCGTACCGCTCGCCACTGAAGCAGCTGCTTGCGACAAGGTAGCCGGCGCCTGCCAACTGCCCGGTATGCGCTGGTGAAAGACCGCCGCGCGAGCTCCCTCTGCCAGCCCTGGTCCGGCACGAGCAGCGCGAGCAGCCTCGACAGCTCCACTCGCTGGAGGCGCGCGTCATGACCGTCGTATAGCGCCTTGCGGGAGATTGATCCGATAAGGTGCGATCTCAATGCAATTGATCTCACGTTAAGGCGTGCACATCACATTTCGGCTACATCTAGCCTCGTATGAGATCTCCACTTGTGCGCTCGGCGCCAGGCCCGTCCGGAGCGCGCCCCGCACCTCCACAAGCTCAACGACCATCCACTCCACCATGCTGAGAATCTCGAACGCCGACGTGTTTAGTGCATACCGCGAAGCTGCCGATGCCGATGGAGGCGGGTGCTTTTCTCGCTCCAGGTTGTGCCAGACGCCCGTCTCCTCCGCCCGAAAATGCGATATGGCCTTGCGGATGTGCGAGCGGCGAACGAGGTGGACCACGCGGACCTCGTTTGCGATGCTCCACGCCATGAAGCGCGTGAAGGCGCGTGTGTCCACTCGAGTCGTCGAGGTGTTGGAGGCGAGATGTGCTAGCGAGTCGACGGGGGGGAGCTGATTGTACATCACCTTGAAGCCGCAAGCCCGTGTGCAGGAGGCGTCGCCCGTCACATCGAAGCGGCTGAGCGTCTCGTTGTACCGCGCCAGGTCGTCGCTCTCTGCAACTCGGCACCTCGACCCCATCGCCGCGAAGGCTCGCGCGAGGAGGGGCTCGGCGCACGTAGAGAAGAGCGACGTCTCGCGGCATCTCCTCCCAACGCGGTACAAAGGCTCGTTTACGCTAGTCCGCAGGCAGCCCGAGAGGCGCGCAAGGCCGCTCATGAACGCCTGCGGATCGCTAGTCGCGTGGGCGTGATAGGGATCCGATCTTGGAATTAAAGTTGCTTGCTACTACTACTGAACGCCTGCAGATTGCAAAAGAGACGCTGTAGGCAGGCGCAAGGAGTCACTGCAGTTAGTTAGTTGACGACAACCGTCGTGCCGGAGCGCTGGGAGGAGAGGACGAGGAAGCGAGAGGGGCGATCCGGAGGCCCCTGTTTCTTGCGGTGGCCATTGTCACGCGAGGAGCTCGACCGCTCGCAGCGCTCAGACTTCTTGCAGCCGAGCGTGTTGCACTCCTCGCCGCTGCGAGCCACGCTGCACCAGGATGGCAAAGCCATCTGTCCCGAGAGACGTGGCAGGACAGCCGAGTTTGTGTCCGGCGTGAGATCAGTGAGAGGCTTTCATTTCTGTCAGGAGACGGAACACGGAGGAGCTGTATAGGTCACTAGAGACCCACACCATCGCTACATCACCACAACCACCAAGTCGGATACAAGTCGATGACAATGTGCGCGGCAGGACAAACCAAACATGAGACGGTTACACGGACGGTCAGTCAGGCTACGGTCAGGATGTAGGTTTGAGTTCACACTCTCCAACACTCCCCCATTGTCTCCGCAGTCTTCATGAATGAGGATGCGGCAGACAACAACAGCAGAGTGTGAATGTGTCTGAGCGTAGGTATGCCGGTTACCCGCCGGCGTCTCGCGGGGCTGGCTAAGCGTCCAACCTTGCGTCTTCGCGAAGGATGGTCTTGCTTGTTGGCAAGACTTGCGCGCTAAGATGATCCAGTGAAGGGGTCAAAGCGCGGCCGAGTGGGCGGAGAGAGAGAAAGGGGAGATAATGAACAAGAGCTCGTTGTGGAGCTCGGTCATGGCGCGCCGCGAGCTGCAATCCGGGCTGAGCGTCGCGGGGCGGCTTGAGCGGGCGCGGCGGGAGCGGCGGGCGCGGGAGCGGCAGCGGGGGCGCCCCCTTGCTGCGCAGCGATTGGGCCGTTGGGAAGCCTCGCCGCGTTGACGTGGATGAGCGCATCAGGAACGTGAGGACGATCTTCAATGTCCCGAACGTTGATGTTGCGCCACGGGCCGCCGAGGACGGTGAAGGAGAGCTCGTCGAAGGAGACATCGGCTGTGTAGATGATGCGCCGGACGGCGGGGATGTAGACGAGGTGCTTGGAGCGTCGAGGGTCGTGGCCGAGGTTGATGCCCTTGAGACGAGCGGGGGTAAGGTTGTGCCCGCGAAGCGACTCGGGGAGGACGCAGGTGCAGTCGCAGAGCATGACCTTGAAGCGTTCGAGGCTGTACTCGCGAGGGTAGCCGATGGCGATCTGCATCGGTGACAGCCACCGAGGCTCAGCGCTGGTCCCCCTGTTCGTCTGCAGCAAGTTGTGGACGCGGGCGAACTGGTTGAAGAGGAAGGGCCAGAACTGAACGTACTCCTTGTCCCCCCCAGCATGAACGAGAGCGGTGCGCGTGCATTTGAGGAGAGTCCCCCAGCAGCGCTCGGCGACGGCGTTCCCCTCGTGGATGTCGGGAGAAGAGAAAAAGTGCTGGATGGCGAGGACGGTGCAAAGTTCGTCGATCAGCTCGGACGTGAAGTAGCTGGCGTTGTCGGTGAGCCACTCGTCGATGATGCCAGGTCTGCGCGTCTTGGTGAGGAGATGAGCATGGTCACGGAGGAAAGCACGGACTGCGCCAAGGATTTCGGCGGAATCGCCCTTCTCCAGGAAGTAGACGGCGATGACGCCGGAGAAGTAATCGACGAAGTTGATGGCGTACACGAACTTGTGAACGCTCCAGGGCAGAAGCTTGATGGGGCCATTGAGGTCGGACGCGACTCGCTCACCAAAGTACGTGTAGACGCGACGGTTGGTTGGGTGACTCGGATGGCCCTTGCGGCGACGATTGAGGAGACACGCGTCGCAGATGCAACGATCACTGCCAGGGCGAAAAGCGTAACCTTTGTAGCGGAGTGCACCAACCACCCTGTCTCTGCTGAAGTGGCCCAAGCGGGCATGCCAGAGCAAGAAATCGTCGTCAGTCGGAGTGGAATACTCGTCGAAGATCTTAAGCAGGGTGGTGTCGAGTGCATCGAAGACCTCGGGGACGGAGGTTCCGAGGACGGGTGCATCGATGGCGAAGGCGTCGGAGATGGCAGGCTCAGACTCAGGCGTCCAGACGGCTGAGACGCTCGTAGAGGCGCATTGGACTTCTTGCCAGAGGCGTTGGACAGCGGAACGGGCTAGCGCGAGGAGGCGAGACGAGGAAGAGACAGCAATGAGGTAGAGTGGCATTGCCACGTCGAACAGATGCCCAACACTCCCCCACGACGTGGTAATCGCCACGCAAGGCAGAGAGGGCGTGTCGATCGTCGCGTGTTCATCGCGTACAACTCCGGTCGTGTCGAGTGGCGACGTCGGAAGTAGCGGCGGCGAAAGGCAGGGTCCACATTCAGTGCGAGGTCCTTGCGGTAACTGCCGTTGCAGCAGCCCGAGAGCTGGTAGCGGAGGCAGCAGCTGCGATGGTGGTCCGTAGGCGAGGAGAACGGACCGGTAAGGAGAAGTAAGAGGAGATACTCGTGTCCACCCAGCCGCAGTGCTGGCGGAGATGCGCTCTGTCGCAGAAGATCCGCAAGCACCCAAGTTGATGTTGCGGTTGTACTCATTCTGCTTAGCCTCCGAGCCAAGCAGTTGGCGGCCGCTGTGCCACCGTGCGCCGAGCCTCTGTGCCCAGCCAATCACCACGGCTCGCGCAGGTGCCCATGGTGCCAGCCAACGTATCGAGCGTAAGCCGGAAATGCTGTGCGGCAACACATCTCGCTTGTGTGCCGCACCAGCTCTCATGTCGGCCTCAGTGCCGCACTGCTCACTCCGTGCACTCACCGGTCGGTACCATGTCAGGAGACGGAACACGGAGGAGCTGTATAGGTCACTAGAGACCCACACCATCGCTACATCACCACAACCACCAAGTCGGATACAAGTCGATGACAATGTGCGCGGCAGGACAAACCAAACATGAGACGGTTACACGGACGGTCAGTCAGGCTACGGTCAGGATGTAGGTTTGAGTTCACACTCTCCAACAATTTCTCTCTGAGCACTTGAGCACTTGGTAGGGTCGATTCCGCATGGTACGGGACCCCTCGATCGTCTCGCCCTCCCTCACTGGTGTGTTCATTGGGGGTGTCATAACAATTTTCTCTCTCAATGTACGTTCGTACTTTTAGCTTACTGGGAGAAAAGGGAGAGGGGGTCTCTCTCTCAATGTATGTGCGTTGCCATCGGCGCTGGTCGAGTGGGTGCATGCACCTGCGGCAGCGGCAGCGTACCCCACCCGAGATGCCAGCCTTGCGGCCAGTGCGGCGGCAAAACGGGGGGCATGGCCGCAATGGGCGGCGGGTGCATGAAGCTCATGCGCGTGTCAGTCGACATGGATGTGCTCGACGACGGTTATATGCATATTACCACGGGGGTCCAGGGTTCGGACTTTTTGCGTGCGTATGGTACTGTCGGATGTCTGCTCAAGACCGCCTGACTGCTAGGCTGCCTACACCGACACGCTAAAGATCTTGCCGAGCAGTCTGAGCGACGGCTACATTGATTCGCGCGACATTGAGGCGCTTCGCAACCAGAAGGCTCTCGGCGAGTGGATGGAGCATGGAGGGTTGGAGCTGCAGCAGCTCAGACAGAACTCTGCGCGCGTGCACCTTCTTCTAGTCCCTATATACCTTAGACGTGTTTTTCGCCCAGCTGGGACCCCAGACGACAGCGCCCTCTCCGCCGGACGCGCGATGACTGCACTCCACGTGCTCCAAGATGAGCTGCCGTGGGCGTGCTGCGAGCGCGTCGGGGAGGGCCGGGAGGCGGGAGTTGTGGCAGAGGTGTTGTTCGTAGGCAGCTTCAGCTAGCCCCAGGCCCGGCAGAAGATTAGCCAGAGGTTATTTCCCCCAGGCCCAACAGCGTGCATCCCTGCCGACTAGGTCCAGCCCAGGGTGAGGCAGATCTGACGTTCTGTGACATCCGCCAGATCCGTGTTTTTCTTGTCTTGCGGTACATCTCTCCGCTCGCCACCTCACGCTCCGCCGTCCGGCCATGGATGGTTCGATGGAGCTCGGCGAGCTCCATCGAACCATCCAACTCCGGTCACCGGGTCTGAACGCGCTCAGCCTCAGGAGGTACCAAACCGCGCGAATTCTGCACGCCTCGCTGCACCGCTGGCTTGACTGAATCAGGCAGCAGCAGGCTGCTGCTGCTGCTGCTGCCACAGCAGCAGTCTGATGCGGCCCCAATACGCAGGTTAATGACCAGCATTACTGCCGGGGGCATACGAGCCGCCACAGCCGGTGTGTGGCCGTGCACTGCCACCTGCCCGCGGCTACGCACGACGCGTCGGAGCAACGAGTCGTCAATCCGAGTTACATGATTCTGTGCCACTCTCGCGGCTTGCAGCGCGTCTCACTCACGCATGCTCTCCAAGAGCTATGGCGGGCGCGTGTGTGGGGCTGTATAGCCTGTGTTTGGCAGGTCCGACCCGTTCACTATCAGAACCATGCCTGGGCCACACATCGCACACGGGGAGCAGCTCAGGGGCCCAGTAAGCCGCGGAATCTCGCCAAATGTCACAACCCACCTCACCCAGGGCTGGACCTAGTCCGCCCGGAGGCGGAGCTCATGGCCTTGCCCTTGGCGTTGCGCGGGCGCTCGGCGGCGCCAGTAGTGCATGATTTAACTCTGTCAGTTTTTTGGCATTCCCCTGGTGGCTATATGGCTATTTTATAGGGGTTCGCCTAGGCTGTAGGTAACCCCCGCGGGCGCTGCAAAAGTATTGGGTCACCGCAGCTCTGGCGACTCGGACACCGCGCCGAGCTCCCTGCCCTCCCGCCCGCCGCCCGCCCCGCCGGCTCCCGCCGGCGCCGGCTGTCTGCGGAGCAGCGCCGCGCCGGGGCGGCAGAGGACGGCCGGTGCGCCATCCGGTAGCCGGTGGCCGGCCGGGCAGTCGAGCCACTGGCGCTGCGCCGGAGTCAGCGCGAGCTCGATGGAGCCGACGTGCTCCGCGACGTGCGACGCCCTCGGGCGCGCGCGGCCGTCGTCCGCCCAGCACGCCTCGATGAGCAGCCTCACCTGTTGGCGCACCACCCGGGGGGCGCGTCTCGAGGGGGAGACGCGCGCAAGCCCGCTCCCTCGCGCCGCGTCGGGAGTGCCGCCTGGCATCCAATCTCGGGGGGTCTCGGGGGGTCTCGGATGATCTCGGGTGATCTCGCGCCGCGTCGGGAGTGCCATCCGGCATCGCCGGCCGCAGCCGCTGCAGCCCGATCGAGACGGCAGCCTGCAGCGCCGAGCGGTCGGAGAAGGGGACGGTGTGCGTGATGAGCTCGAAGAGGATCATGGCGAGGCTAAACACGTCGGCGCTCTCCGAGTACGCCTCGCGCATCACAACCTGTCGTCCAAGTCACGACTAAAGATGGAAACACTCGTCTCTCTCCGAGCACCTTTCGCGCGTCCCAGCCTCGGGCGCCATCCAGCGGTACGTGCCTATCATCAACTCGTTCTCACGATTGATTGAGAACTCATCCTCACAGGCGCCACCAGCGGTATGTGCCCGTCTCGGGCGTGAGGGCGCTCGTCGACGTGCGGCCGCCTGCGAGTTACTAGCCAGCGCTTAGTTGACTAATCCGAGGTGTGAGGGCGATGGCCGACACGCGGCTGCCGCTGCCGCCGACGCTGCTGCTCCGGCTGCTGCTGCCGCTGCAATCGCCTCGGAGGGCGGCGAGGCCGAAGTCGGCAATCTTGACGCCGCGCTCGCCGTGCAGCAACACGTTCGGCGACTTGAGGTCGCGGTGCATGATCCCGCGGCCGTGCAGGAAGGCGAGCCCAGTCGCCACGCCACCGGCGACGCGGAGGAAGAAGCCGGGCGGCGTGGGCCGCTGTAGCGCCTGGTGCAGGTCGCCGCCGTCGCAGTACTCGAGCACGACGCAATAGGTCAGCTGCTCCTGCACGTGGCGCGAGATTGCACGAGAGGGCGCGAGATCACCCGAGAGTCCGCGAGCCGTGAGCAATCGGTGCACCACATTATGGCTCTCTCGGGCTACTCGGGCTATCTCCGTGATATCTCGGGCTCTCTCGCGTACTCTCGGCCACCCTCGGCTACTCTCGCGTACTCTCGGCTACTCTCCTGCACGGCGCCGACGAGATGCACCACATTCGGGTGGCCTAGAGGGAAGGCAATCAGGTAATAATGAGCTTCATTCATTGCCGACGAGGCGCACCACGTTCGGGTGGCCCGGCTGGGACGCGCGCAGCAGCATGCCGACCTCCACCTGCCAACTCGTGTGCGCATCCTCGCGCCCACACGCAACCTTGACCGCCACCCTGCGGCCGCCCCACTCCGCCAGGTAGGTGGAGCCGCTCTGACCCCGCCCCAGCCGGTTGCGGAAGGCAAGCGAAGGCAGCGCAATCCGGTGCACCCCGCCGCCGCCGCCACCACCGCCGCCGCCGCCGCTGCTGCTCCCGCCGCCACCGCCACCGCCGCCACCGCCGCCGCCGCCGCCGCCACCGCCGCCGCCACCGCCGCCGCCGCCACCGCCGCCGCCGCCACCGCTGCCGCTGCTGCCGCCGCCGCTGCTGCCGCCGCTGCCGCGCGTCACCACCGCCGCTGCCCTGGCGAAGCGGCTCCTCTCCGCCTGCCTCTCCGCATCCTCTGCCGCATCGATCGACGCCGCAGCGCTGCCCGCCGGGGGCCCAGCCGCCGCCTGGCTCGCCGAAAGGCCGGGGGGCGGCGCGGCGGCCGCCGCGACGCGCCTCAGCAGCATCTCCTTGATCTGGTCGCCCGAGAGGCGGCGCAACTCGTCGCCTGCCGCTCACACCGTTGAGTCACTCACTCGCTGACCTGGATGAGGCGGGAGAAGCTCCTCGATCTCGGGCAATCTCCCGCCTCTCCCAGCCGCTCGAGCTCGCTCATAGACGCTCGCGTAATCTCGGCTAATCTCGGCTAGTCTCGGCTCATCCCCTCGCCCAATCGCTCGAGCTCAAACACTTCCCCCGCGCCGTCGCCGCCGCCGCCGCCGACAGCGGCGAACACGCCGTGGAGAGACGTGGCGGGCGGCGGCGAACGCGGCGGCGACAACTTGGCCACCTCGAGATCGTGGGTTAGGGTCAGGGTCAGGGAAGGGCCAGGGCCAGAGTTAGCGGCGGCGACAGCTTTGGCCACCTCGAAGTTGTGCAGCAGCTCCTGCAGCGCCTCGAGCTTGTCAATGTGCGCCTACAGGCGCAGCTGCCGTCTTCTGTATCGCTCT
This sequence comes from Emiliania huxleyi CCMP1516, assembly GCF_000372725.1. NCBI lineage: Eukaryota > Haptophyta > Isochrysidales > Noelaerhabdaceae > Emiliania > Emiliania huxleyi. The sequence goes on along the minus strand of NW_005200902.1, from coordinate 147,053 downwards.
CCGTTCCGGCCGGCGGCTCGAGCTTGTCAATGTGCGCCGTCATGAGCTCGAACCACCGCGCCGCGCGCAAGCCGCCGCTCTTGAGGGCGGCGACGTCGAGGCTCCGCTGGAGCTCGTTGTGGACGTCCCTCAGCTCGGGCGGCGTCAGCTCAAACGCGGCGCCGATGAGCTCGAGCGCGCGCGGCGGAGAGAGGGTCTGGATCCGCTCGATGAGGGCGCGCTGCCGCTGCAGGTTGACGACCAGCGCAGACGAGGCGTGCGGAGGCACGGCGGACAGCGCCTCCGTGGGCAGGGCGAGCGCGCCTGCAGGACGGCTCCAGGAGAGGTCTGGGAGAGGTCTACTGGGCAGCGCCTGTGTGGGCAGGGCGAGCGTACCGCAGAGAAAGGCACGCTCCACGCCGTACGTGTTCTTGAGCAGTGCAAAGTCCCTGCGCCGTGGGGGTGAGAGGTCGTCGGCCGCACGAGGCGACACGAGAGGGCAGGTCCGGGCCACACCCTAGAGCGCGGGGCGACGAGGCGACATGTACATGTCGGTGTCTGTGCAGGCGCCGCACCGGGACAGTTCCGTAGACGGCGCACGAGCGCTCGCCGTCTCGATCGGCTTCAGTATCGAGCGCTCGCACAGCGCGTTGTACTCGAGGAAGATTGCGGCAAAGTTGGCGACGCTCTCGCTCGCCACCGCCTGCAGCCGCGCGTTGGCGTCTGCAGCCTTGGCGCCGCTTGCATCCGCATCTAAAAAGATGCGCTCGAGCGCCGCCTTCACCCTCTCCAGCATGCCGTCGCACGTCGCGCGTGCTCCCGCGACCGCGTCCACCTGCGCCGGTCCCGGCCTGCACGAGTCGACCCGCTTCCGCGCTTTGTGAAGTGTATCAACGAAGGTCGGATTGCGGCCAGCGGAGCCGACAACCATGCAGGTGGCACCACGCTCGATCTGCAGCCAGTGCGTGTACTCGATATCAGACATGCTGTCAGTGGAGAAGTGCAGTAGGAATCCTGTGTGCCCGGCGATTGGCTGCGACACCGCCCCGTTTGTGGCGTCTAATCAGAGCAGGAAGGAGCAACCAAAACCGTGTGTAGTTCGGGCCCACCTCCGCCACGCTGTCCAGCACGTGGGCGGCGCTCGCTCGCCATCTCGACCGCGTCGTTCGTCCTCCGGCGGAAGCTCCGCGTCGCCCGCGGCCGCTTCCCGAGCGCGCTCGTCGCGCATCCGCTCGTGGTGGGCCTGCCGACGCGCCACGCCGGCGCCCTGTGCCTCGCCGCCGCGTCCGGCGACGGCATCGATTAGCATCGATTTTGATCGTGTTGTCGATTTTGTCCGTCCGAGCGTGACTCGCAACTCCACGACCTCCACGACCTCCACGACCAAAACAAACGGCTCTCGGCCACAAAGTTGAGCTCTCACACACACACACACACACACACACACACACACACACACACACACACACACACACACACACACACACACACACACACACACACACACACACACACACACACACACACACACACACACACACACACACACACACACACACACACACACACACACACACACACACACAAGTTGAACCGTCTCTCTTTGTACCCATACACACAATCAATGCGGTGCCCCCGCCAGTCGCTTCTTGGCTGGCGATGCGTGCCCGGCCACTGCAGTTCAGGCAGCTTAGTCGCTGCAGATCGCCAGGCGCACCCGAAAGATGTGAGGGGCTGCGCGTCATTCTGCGGGCACAAGGCGAGCTTCGCAGTGCGCCACCCACGCGGCTGCTTCTGCTGGTCAAAGGCGTGTGAGGCGCTGAGCACAGATGAATGGTGGTCAACCAACCTAAATCGCGCGCGCTCACGTTCACGTCTACCACCACCGCCGGTGCCAGTCTCGCCGACGAACGTGGCATGTGTGTCCCAACGTCAATGGAGTGTGGCTGAAGAAGATGCACGTGCTCCAAGGTGAAGAACAGCCAGGCTCGGACTGGACACCAACACGGTATGGGTGGACGCTGGACAGATGATGACGACACGCACGAGCGACACACAGAGTAGGTAGGTAGTAAGGTGAAGAACAGCCAGGCTCGGACTGGACACCAACGCGGTATGGGTGGACGCTAGACAGATGATGACGACACGCACGAGCGACACACAGACACAAACAAGCTCACAAGACACACAGCCAGCTGGCTGCCACACACCCTGAGTCGGCGTACACATAACTCAGGGCCACATCCTCCCTGTCGCCCCCCCCAGCACTCCACGGTGCCAAGGGCACAAACAAGGGCACAACTCAAACAACAGACAACAGGAAGTGATATGTGAGGCTAGAGCAGCATGCTCCACCTCTAGCAATCTCACCGGCCTGCGAGGCACGGACGAGACAAACAGGCTCACAATTCCTACCCCACCCCGCACGAGTTCCGAACCCTGTTGCGAACAACAATAAACACATGCTTTTCGGCGTGCTCGCGTCCTCGGGTCTCGCGCTAGTGCAAACGACCCAGGTGGTTGCCGTGCAAGTTACCGGCGCGGCATCAACGGTGCGAGTTGCCGGCGTGGCACCGAGCGGGCTCTTTCCCTCACCGCTCCTCGCCTCGACGGCGGCAGAGCGGGAGGTGCAGGAGCAGTACACGGCGGAGGACAGGGAGGCTGCCAGGCTGAAGGGCGCCGCCTTTCTTGCTCTCGGCATCGCCCCTTCTTTGTACGCGCAGAGCAAGCTGGGTAAATCCAAGGACGGTTCGAAGTGACGAGCGTCCGACCAAACGCGTTGAAGGTCTGCGTCCGACCAAACCTCAAAGCGCAAGGTCTGCGTGCCGCATCCGCAGAGTCCGCCGCATGACGCATGAACTGTATATGCGGGTCAGCACGGGTCGGCACGGTTTATTACCCGGCACTGGCCCGGCACTAACCCGCCATGCATGACCGCCCGGGCGTCGTGCCGTGCAGAGGGACGCTTGTGGCTTGTTCCAAGTGCAACTCCATTTCTCCTGCCTCCTGGCTCTAGATCTAGCAGTACTTGAGTCTTCCCCCTCTCTGCAAACTTGATACTATACACCCCAATACTCTAAACAAATGAAGCGTGCGTTGTGGTAGGCCTGTATGTCGTATATGTGTAAACCCTCCACACGCACGAAGTCTCTACTCCATTCTCTTAGCGAGAGAGCCCCCATCTTCCACACTTCGTCTTCCTCACCTACAGCTACACCTCCCTCTGGTCTACGGCTTTTAGGAGTTGAGATCGCCGAACAACCGCCATTTTACTGGTGGTCCGTCCCAGTCAGCGCGCCTCTGCAGACTCGCCTCGTGGCTCTGCTAGCTGCGCGGCAGCCGTGCGCGTATGTGTGAAAAAAGACTGCGGGACACGGCTTTAAATACTCTCCAGGGAGCCGTGAGGTGCTCTGAGAGAAGAGAGCCGACCCCGCGGTCAGTCCACAATCCCGTACCACGGGTCGCTCGGGCGTCGTCTCGCGCGCGGTCGCGGGTCAGTCGGGCTTGGCGTGCGGTCGGCGAAACTCCATCGCTGAGTCGGCCAGCGCCCCGGGTCGGATGGAGAGCACGTCGGCGACGTAATTCATGCGGAGCCGCCACGGCCACGCCGTGCCCTGCTTGGGCAGCTCGTCGATGGACCGCTGGATGTAGCCGGCCCCAAAGTCGAGCAGGGCGTGCCGCTCCATCGCCGGGTCGGCTCGCGGCACCTCGTGTCGGGGGAGCCAGCTGGCTAAAATGAAGGCCTGTGTGGGGCGGGTGCGCTCTGGCGGGGCGGGGCGGGGCTGTCTCTTTGCGTGTGCCGGCTGTGCTGCAGCGCCTGGCCCGAGCTGGACCGAGCAGAGGGCTGTCTCTTCACTCGCTACGGACTCGAGCCGCTGTGCTGCACCTGGACTGTATACCCGCCCGCGTCCATGTAGTTGAGGATGCGGCAGACGTACTCGGAGACCAAGTCGGCCTGGCGAGGGCTGGAGGTGTGAAGAGGCGCCGCTCACGCCGCAGCGGCAGACGCGCTGGAGACCAGGTCTTGCCTTGAGCGTCCAGGAGGAGTTTGTGTAGCCGACGGTGAACGCGCTGTTCGGCACTCCGCTCAGCATCATGCCCTTGTACGCCATCCGCTCGGAGAAGGCGACGGGCTCGCCGTCGACGACGAGCTCCGCGCCTGTTGTGACAGCAGTCGCGCCTCAGCGGTCGTCTGTCTTCACAGCCTCCGCAGTCTTGACGGCCCAAGCAGCCGCGCCGCCCATCACTTGGAGCGTGAAGCCGGTCGCAGTGACGATGAGGTCCGCCTTCAGCTCCTCGCCTGAGGAGAGGAGCACCCCGCCGGCGGTGAAGCGCTGGATCGTGTCGGTGACGACGGAGGCGCGGCCGGAGCTCAGGGCGGCGAAGAGGTCGCCTGGGGGTGGGTGGGTGGGTGGGTGGGTGGGTGGGTGGGTGTGGGGGGGGGGGGTTCGGAGAGGGGCGGCCACGTGTTCGGGGAGGGGCCACGGCTGAGGGCCCGCGTGGTGTTCGTACCGTCCGGGACGGCGCACAGCCGCTGGTCCCACGGGTCGTACTTTGGCTTGAAGTGCACGTCGACGGCGAACCCGTCGGGCAGCTGCTCCTGCGCCCAGGCACGCAGCCAGCCGCGCACCGTCTGGGGGTACGTCTGCGACAGCCAGTAGAAGAGGATCGCCTTGCCGACGTTCTTCCACCGCGTGAGCAAGTACGCGAGCCTGAACAGAGACAGGGCCGCCGTCAAAAGAAAGCTGCCCGCAGCGCTGCCAGCGCGTGAGGAAGACGGCGAGCCAAGCGGGGAGCCAGCGGCGCAGGAAGAGGGCGACGGCGTCTCGCCCCGGCTCGGAGACGACGTAGGTCGGCGAGCGCTGCAGCATGACGACGTGCGCTGCGGAGGCGGCCATCGCCGGCACGAGGGTGACCTATACGATAATGTACCCCCCAATTAATAATTCATCACCGAGCTGGGCCATCGCCGGCACGAGCGTGACCGCGGTCGCCCCGCTGCCGATGACAACCACCCTCTTCCCCGCGTAGTCGAGGTCCTCCGGCCAGTGCTGCGGGTGGACCACCTGAGGCCGCGTCCCGGGCATGGTCACTGCTCAGGTGGCCGCGCCATGCTCCCGATTGGCCGTGTGCGCGCGGCAGAGGAGGGCTAGGGAGGAGGCTACTGCGCAGCACCCGCCCTCCAAAGTCGCCGAGTTGGGGGAAGGGTGGCGTGAAGCCCTGGTCGTACTTGTAGTACCCGCTGCAGTTGAAGAGGAACTTGGCCGTCAACTTGACCTGGCCGCCGACCGGGGACGGCCCCTCCCGTGCCGCCCACACCGTCCACCGCTCCTCGGCGCTGCACCACTCTGCGCGCACCATGCGGTGGCCGAAGCGGATCTTCTGGTCGATGCCAGCCTCCGTGGCAGTCTCGCGGATGTAACTTAGGATCGAAGGGCCGTCGGCCATGGTGACATCGTCCGTCCACGGCCGGAAGCGGTACCCGAAGGTGTACATGTCGGAGTCAGATCGGACGCCGGGGTACCGAAACAGGTCCCAGGTCCCGCCGATGGCGTGCCGCGCCTCGAGCAGAAGAAAGGACTTTGCTGGGCATCGCTCCTGAAGATGGTGAGCGGCTCCAATTCCAGAGAGGCCGGCACCGACGATTAGGACATCGACATGATCGGAGGACGAGTCGGGCGCCATCGCTTATTCACACAAAAGCACAGCGCAGGATCCGGATCGCACGCACGGATATTGCGAAATGGACAGACAGGCAGAGAGGTGACAGTGAGACAGGTGACGTAGAGTGACGGTGAGAAGCAGGGAGGCTGCTTGCGACTGTCCTCCGAGCGAGTTCTTTACCATTTTCCTCCCTACGACTGTGCTGTGAACAGAGCACCAACCAACAGCTCTCAGGACCCCCCGGTGCTGGGGTGCTGCCAGCAACCAACCAACTCACCGGCGAGCGGAGCGAGCCGAAGAGCTGGGGCCAAATTCGCGCTGTGAACGTCGTACGTCATAGCTCACTGTACACTGAGGAGGGAGGGAGGGAGAGAGAGATTTTTGAAAACGGTTGGAGTGCGGAAGTTCCGCGCGGCTGAAGTACCACGCCTGCCCGCCGGGACCGCGATCCGCGTGCAGAAAGCCCCATCGCCAACGGCAACGCGCAACGCCGCAGCAGCATCGAGTGGCACCATAGGTCGTCCGGCTTTGCCGACGGGCGACGTGGACGGGACACAGAGACGGGCGAACCGCGTACCCGAACAAGCATGATCCAGAGAACGGGGCATTGTACTACATAGTGCGGGACCTGGGCAGCAACCAACAACCTGTGGATGGCGCGATGGGCGAGACGATCGAGGGGTCCCGTACCACGCGGAATCGACCCTATCCTACCAGTGCTCCTGAGCCCTGGTCTGACAGCCTGACAGCAACCCCCGGACAGCGCCTGACAGTGCCCGACAGCCTGACAGCGCTGACAGCACTTTCTCTGACAGTCTGACAGCACGTGTCTGACAGCCTGACAGCAGAGTCTGGCAGGCGAGGGGTTCCGTCGCTGTCAGGCCCTAACGTGACAGCCTGACAGCTGCCTGACAGCCCGACAGCACACAGTGGCCTGACAGCAGCGCTGACAGCCTGACAGCCCGACAGCAGCACAGACCGTACACAGACCCCGTAGAGCCTCTTTCTTGTGCCCCATTGAGGGTATAACAAAGTTACATGCAAAGACATGTGAGTGTGGTCCATGTCCATGTAGTCATGGGATGGTCATGGGTCTCTCTCTCAACCCTCCCGCCCGCCACCTCTGCGGACCCCTCTCTAGCACCGGCGGCTGTGCTACTACAAATGAAGCTACCAGCTAGCCTTCTGGGGCCCTACAGTCATATGCCTACGGCGTCTGGGTGGGGGTGGCCGCCGCCGTCTGTGCCGCCGCCGCCGCCGCCGCCTGCGCCGCCATCTGCGCTCCCCAGGCGGCCGCCCCTGCCGGCGTGATCACGCCATAGGAGGGGGGCAGCTCCAGCGCAGAGTACCTGCGCCAGCTCTCCATGAGTCAGCGCAGCAACGGGGTCTTCATCAACGACCCCAAGGGCCTCTTTACCCTCCGGTGGTATCGTGAGGTGAAGGGTGACGGGACCCCCCCAGACGGCCCGCGCTACCAGAACAGAGCGTGCAAGTACTACAAGCTGACGAGCGACAACGATGGGGAGGCCTTCCGCTGGACCAGCAACTACCAGATCATCAGCAAGGTGTACCTGAAGAAGCACTCCGCCACCCTGCCTCTCTGCTATGCTCTCATGACCTCCCAAGAGGATTTTTGACCGCGCAAGACTAAAGTTTGCTCGCACTCTTCCTCGTTTTACTAGGCTCTTGGGGGCACAGGTGCGGAGGTGGGGAAGTAGGGTCCGCGGGCACGTCGAGGGCGAATCACGCCACGCGGCGGTGGCGGCTCGGGCAACATACACACGTCCTCGAAATAGGAGAGCGCCGGAAGACCGAGGCAAAACTCCGCGCGCCCGAGACGACCTGCGCGGCGGGGACGGCTCTCTCGACTCCGCGTGCACGAGTGAGTGGGGGCCTCGGAAGCGGCGAGATAGATGCGGCGCCGAGAGAGGGAGACATGTGCCGCTCTCGCGCCTGAGCGCCGAGCGCAGGCGTCGAGAGCCGGTGGCGGCGCCGTCGAGCGTCGCGAACGGTCCACCGCTCGCGCACGCGTGCAGCCGGTCCAGGGCGGCTAGGCAGAAAGAAGAATGGCGCGAAATTTGAGGCCGTACGCGCCGAGCGCGAGCCTTGTTCCAGAGCGGCTGGCTGTCGCACGAGCCGTGTCGCACGGCCCCCCCCCCGGCTGCGGACACCATCTTGACACCGCGAGCATGGTTTCTTTTTTGAGAGATTTGTTACTTGTCGTTTTCTTCTCACACCGCACCGCGCCGCGCGCACACGCCCACCGCCCCGCCTAGGCCGGAAAGACATGGAACAGCCGGAGGAAAGGAGCTAGCTAATAATCCCAACCAGGCCGTCAGTCTTATGGCGGAAGGGAATTTTGACCACAAAAGAAATCGCAGTCCGCACCTGGTTTTGCCCAGACCGACCAAGGTGCTGCTCTGCCTCATGTGGTTCCCGCTGCCCACCGAGCACTGGCAAACGCCGCCGGCTCCGCCGATGGGGCTGCCACTCGCACCGCTCGCGCCACTGAGCGTAGCGGATCCGTCTGTCGACCTCTGCCTCGGCAGCCCGTGGCTGTCTGACTCGAGTGACGGAGACTGGGACGGCCTCTTCTACAAGATCGGCGTGATCTGGCCGCTGCGCTCGGCCGCGGCGGCACTCGACTATGGGACTGGCTTCGACGAGCTGCACTTGGAGTGCGGCGGCGGCCCGGCCAGCACCTCAATCGACGTCCACATCCCCATCGTGGAGGAGAGCTCACTAGACCGGCCAGACCACGCCTTTCCACTCCTCACGTGTCCAGCAACGCCTCCAGACCACGCCTTTCCACTCCTCACGTGTCCAGCAACGCCTCTCGCACATGCCTCCTCGGACACCCGTCTGCGCTCGCCACGCCTCCGCTTCGGCCTCGCCCTCTCCGTCTGCTCACCCGCCTCCCGTCCCTGTCTCTGCAGCCGCTCGGCCTGCGCTCCATGATGCACATCGACCTTCGCAACGACGACAACTACTTTGGCGTGCCGCTGCCCGACGGAAACGACTTCCACGTCCACTCGCAGTGGGAGGCGGACGAGGAGGGATGGCGCGCCTCGAGCAGCACGCCCACCCCACGCAGCACTCCCCACACTCCACGCAGCCACGCAGCCCGCCGACAGATCGCACAGCCCACGAGCTACAGCAGCAGCAGCAGCAGCAGCAGTAGCAGCAGCAGCAGCAGCAGCGGTGGCGGCGGCGGCAGCAGCAGCAGCAGCAGCAGCCAGCAGCAGCCAGCAGCAGCCAGCAGCAGCCAGCAGCCAGCAGCCAGCAGCAAGCAGCCAGCAGCCAGCAGCAGCAGCAGCCAGCAGCCAACAGCAGCAGCCAACAGCCAGCATAAGCAGCAGCAGCCAGCAGCACCTCTCCTGGCCACACCTCCTCCCACCTCCTCCCTCTCACACAGCCTGGCCCCGCCGCCTCCTCCTCCCAGAGCCCCCGCCGCCGCCGCCTCCTCCTCCCCCTCCAGGTGGGCCTCGCGCGGGCGTTCGTCGGTGCTCAACGCGCGCTTCGTGGCGCGCGGCGCAAACTGCTCCGTCTACTCGTACCTCCAGCACCCGCTCGCCGCACCGGCACCGGCACCGCCCGCGCGAGGCGAGGCTGAGGCTGCGAGCGAGGCTGAGGCTGCGAGCGACGCGGGAGAGGGCGGCGGCGCCGCCGCGCCGCCCTCCATCACCTTTGACGTCGCGATCGACTGCGAGGGCGTCGCGGCGCATCGCCGCTACTTGCCCCTGGGCGCGGGCCTCCGCGGTGCGAACGCCACCGCGGCCGTGCGGACGCGAGGGCAGCAGACGGCGTCCAACGCCGCTGCCGCCGCCGCGTTTGCGTTGGCCTTCGTCGTGGGCTGCCTCGCGGCGAGGCGCGCGAGTCGAGGCGGCGGCGCCGTCGCCGCGCGCGGCCTCGGGAGGGGGAGTGCGCCGGAGAGTGCGCCGCTCGCGCGGGACAGAGGGGCGCGCGCCATCGCACCGCAGCGCACGGCGTGTCTGTGAGGGGGCGGGGTGTGTGTGAGGGGGCGGGGGCGGGGCCGGGGGGGGGGGGGGTCTGCTCCCGCCCTCTCTCCATGCGGTGGAGCAAAGGCGAAAGCGCGCTTGCGTGGAACGAGAAGCGGCGGGTGAAGCGGCGGCGGCGCCCAGCGAGAGAGCGCTGGGATGCGGAGAGCGGCCCTCCAGCCTCCGGCGCGCAGCGGCGGCGGCCCTAGGAGCTAGGACGATGAATCCCCTCCGAGACGGACGAACTCGCCGACGCAGCTCCGGATAGATAGATCTTGAGTCGAAGAACAGTCAGGCTCGGACGGCGTTGCCGGTCTGCCCTTCACATGAAATAAAAAGAATTTTTGAGCCCTCACTTGAACTGAACGCCATGGACTTCGAGGTCGCGGCCCAGCGGCCCAGTATCTGTGGCCCGTTCCCAGTCCCAACTCCTGACCCGCCCCCGCCCCCCGCCCACGCGTGCAGGACGAAGGCGACTGCATCTTCATCAAGCGGAGCGCTCGCCAGCGCTCCGCCGGCGGCGGCGCACTCGCGCAGATTGTGCCCGGCGACGACGACATCACGCTCAACCTCTCCACGCTGAGCGCGCGGCCGCCGGCAAAGCCGCAATCCGAGCTGAAGCTCTCCGCCGGAGACGCGAACAGCAAGGTGTACAAGCTGCCGGCTATCCCGACCCGCCCCGCCAGGCCCGAGAGCTTGCCGCCGCCGCAGCCCGAGCAAGCCGAGGTGTCGACCACCGTGGCGTCCCTTCGCGCCTCGATGGCCGGCCGGATCCCCATGGGCCCGCCGCAGGCCGTACCGGCACCGAAGCCCTCCTCCGAAGCGGACGCGTCGGCCTCTGAGGCGGAGCCTGCTGTCGCCGTCGCGGCATCCTCATCCGGCGCGCCTCCGCCGCTGGCCCGGAGCGACACTGTCCCGCTGCCCCGCGCTGTCGGGCCGGCCGCGGTGCCGGAGGAGGGCGAGGACGAGGACGAGGACGAGGACGTCGTTGTCAACGTCTCGCGCCTCCGCGCGTCGCTGGCGGGCAAGCTGCCGCTCCCCGGTGCAGTGTCGGCCGCCGCGCCCCCGCTGCCCGGTGCGGCGGAGGAGCCCCCGCTGCCCGGCGCGGCGGAGGTGGAGGCGGCGGAAGCGGAGGTGGCGGTGAACGTCTCTGCGCTGCGCGAGTCGCTCGCCGCAAGGCTCCCGATGGCTCCCCCGCCCCTCCAGCCGCCGCCGCTCCAGCCACCGCCCCCCGGAGGTGCCTCTGCCGCGCCGCCGCTCGCGCCGCCGCTCGCGCCGCCGCTCGCGCCGCCGCCGCTGCCAGGGTCGTCCTCCCTGGGGCTCTTGCCGCCGCCGCCGCTCGGCGGTGCGGTGCCTCCGCCGCCCGCCGCCCCGCCGCCCGCCCCCGCGCCTCCTCCCCCTCCTCCGCCGCCCCCGGCCGGCGGAAAGGGCAAGGGCGGCCTCGGCGCCAAGGGGCCAAAGCTCAAGCCGCTGGTGTGGAGCAAGGTGCAGCGCGAGATGTGGCCGAGATACAGCCGAGATACAGCCGATATACAGCGAAGCTCAAGCCACTGGCGTCCGCTGGTGTGGGGGAGCACGGCGCGCACAGACACTCGGCCACAGATCTCGGCGTGACCTCGCCCACGCCTCGCCCACATCTCGGCCAATCTCCCTTCGCCCAGGTGCCAAAGAACCGGATCGGAGGGACGGTGTGGGACGCGGTGCGCGCGGAGCCGCTGCCACTCGACGCCGACCAGCTCGCCGCGCAGGTGGGGCCTGCCTCTCCTCGGCTGACACCTCGGGCGCACCTCGGGCGCACCTCGGGCGCACCTCTCGCCGCACCTCTCGCCGCACCTCTCGCCGCACCTCTCGCCGCACCTCTCGCCGCACCTCTCGCCGCACCTCTCGCCCCGCAGGTGGCCGACCTCTTCTCGGTGATGCCGCCCGGCGGGAAGAAGGCGGCCAAGCCCGCCGCCAGCGCCGGGCGCGGCGGCGCGGCCGGCGCGCCGCCCGCAACCGCACGCGGCGAGAGCGCGGTGACGCTGCCGGGGTCTCGAGGCGTGAGTGTGTCTCTGCAGCGTCTCTTCACAGCTGCGGGTGTGGCAGCAGGTCACGCTGCTCGACCCCAAGCGCGCAAACAACCTGGGCATCATCCTGTCGGCGGTCAAGCTCCCGTTCGACGCGATGCGGCGCGCGGTCCTCGCCATGGACACCGCCGCGCTGCCGCTCGACTCGGTGAACGCGCTCCTCAAGTGCGTCCCCTCGGCCGAGGAGCTCGAGCTCGTGGCGAATGCGGGCGTCCCCACCGCCGCGCTCGGCTTCGCGGAGCGCTTCGTCGCCGAGGTTGGCACCGTCCCGCGGCTGCAGAAGCGGCTCGAGTGCCTCGCCTACCTGCTCCGCTTCGAGGGCTCGCTTCGGGCGGCGGCGTGCGACGTCGCTGCCGTCAGCGCGGCTTGCGGCACGCTGTGCAACTCCGCGGACCTGCGGCGGCTGCTCGGCGTTACCCTCTGGCTGGGCAACGCCCTCAACGGAAACTCCTTTCGCGGCTCGGCCGAGGGCTTCCGCACAGACGCCCTCCCGCGGCTGGCGGAGCTGCGCACAAACTCGACGCCGCCGTCGTCGCTGCTGGCCGTGGCGCTGCAGCACTGCGCCGCCGCCAGCGAGGAGGGGTGGGCGGCCCTCGAGCGGCTGGCGCAGCAGCTCGGCAGCGTCAAGGCGGCGGCGCGCCTCTCGATGATGGAGATTCGTTAATGAATGCTAACGAGTCGTTGGCAACGCATCAAGGCGGCGGCGCGCCTCTCGATGTCGGAGGTGGCGGACGAGGCGGGGCGCTTCATCGGCTCCCTCGCCGCCGTCAAGGACGAGCTCTCCTTCCACTCGCGCGCATCTCGCTCCGCGTCTGCGGCCGCCGCCGCCGACGGAGGCGCCGACCGGCTGGTCGAGGTGCTCGAGCCGTTTGTGAACAGCGTCGAGCCGCGCGTCGAGGCGTCCTGCGACGGGCTCAAGGCCTCAGCAGTACAAGCATTCGAGCCGTGATTCATTACTGACAGGCGTTGTGCGACGAGCTCAAGGCGATGCAGGCGGCGCTGGTCGCGACGCACGCCTTCTTCGCCGAGGAGGCCAAGACGAGCATGGAGGCCTTCTTCAGCCGGTGGGCCACTTTTGCGGGCCAGCTCGAGGCGGCGCTGGCGCACGAGACCGAGGGCAAGCACCTCGAGGGCAGCAAGCGGGCGCGCCGCGCCTGAAGACCCGCTGCGCTCCGGCGCTTCGAGCCAGCTGAGCCGCACGACGGGGGGCGCGCCCACGGCCAGGCCTCTGCACCACACGCTCACGCACATCAAGTCACAGATCGATGACGATTGGCGGGAGACCTCTCCTCGCCCTGTCTGCTTTCAAGCGGGATGCGGGCGATGCCTTCCCCCTGCCTTGGCGTTTGGCCATGGCGAAGGAAGGTGTGCACCGTGAGACCGTGTTATACAAGTTACCAATCCGCACGCGCTTACGAATAGACTATATAGCGAGAGAGAGTAGAGAGAGAGAGAGACAGGCTCAGCAGAGACACGATTTTTTCATTTTAACCGGGGTGTGAAGCTCTCAAAAACTCTCGCTCGCAGACCGTCACACCGGGGTTGTCTGAGTAAAGCCGTACTGTCTACTGAGAGCGGCATGAGGCCAGAGCGCGAGCGCGCGGAACCGGAAGAGAGAGGTAGGTAGTACTAGCGCTTGGTCACATCGGCCCCGAGGTCAGATCCATGACAAGACTTGTCTACCGGCTGGAGCCGAGCAGGAGGGCTTGGCGCACAACCCCTGTTCAACTCACCCTCCACACGCACCCCGTAGAAGAGCTCCGTCAGAGCCGTATATTTTTGAGTGAATGAGTCCTCATCGGCCGAGTTCTTTTCGCATCGCTCTTTCTCGTTTCTGGTACACAGCACTGCAGGAACACTGCCCGCGAGATATGAATCTGACACGAGAGTGAGTTCAACTCTCCCGCTCTCTTGCGCTTCACGGCCTTTGCACCGCGAGAGACCCGGATTCCGGTCGAGAGAGTACCGCCGCGGCGTACGTGGCACCAAGCACTTAGGCGCGCCGTCAGCGCGCCCACCTCTCCATCCCACACCTCGCACCTCATTCCACCCGCCTCCTGCCTTCCTTGCGCGACATTAGGTGCCGGAAGTGGCGTCGCCTTCGGCGGGGGCCTGCTGCTGCTGCTGCTGCTGCTGCTGCTGCTGCGCGGAGCTCTCGACGGATGCGATGAACTCCTCCGCCGACATCGGCTCCCCAGACACTTCGCTGATGGCGGACGCGGCGGAGGGCGGCGCGGGCGGCGGCGCGGGCGGCGGCGCGGGCGGCGGCGCGGGCGGCGGCGTGTCCGACTTGACCTTGACTGTGACCTGGACGTTGGCCGCCGCCGAGGGCTCCACGGCGGCGGCGGCGGCGGCGGGCGAGAGCGCGCCCGGCTTGATTGTGACCGCGGCGGACGGGTCGTCGACGATTTCGTCAACGGGCGGCGGCGCAGGGGCGGCGGGGGCCGCGCCGCCGCCGGAGGCGGATCCGCCGCCCTTTGCCCCTGCGCCGAAGAGCTTGTCGATGACGGCGAAGAGCCGCTTCCCCTCGGCGGGCAGCTGCTCCTGCGAACCAATCAGAGACAGCTTACAGCGATCAAGTCATGAACGGGCTTCCCCTCGGCGGGCAGCCGCGCCATCAGCTCCTCCTTCCGCTCGAGCATCTCCTCCACCGGCATGCCCATCGACTGCGAGAGCATCCCGCGCAGAGACTCGAGCTCCTATGGGGAGATATGGGGAGATCTGGGGAGATATGGGGAGATCTGGAGAGACCATCCCGCGCAGAGACTCGAGCTCCTCGGGCGGCACGGCGCCCGACTCGACGAGCGTCTCGAGCATCCCGACGGCCTGCTCCATCAACGATGAACTGATCAGAAGAAGCAGTCATACTCGTTAGCCTCGAGCATCCCCGACGGCCTGCTCCATCTGCGCGCCCGAAGGGGCGTCGCCGTCGTCGCCTCCCATCATCGCCGTCATCACCCGCTGCATCGTCTCCTGCATCAGCCTCTCCGCCTTCTGCTCCCGGATCTTGAGCAGCGGCGCCATCATGGTCACCTAACCAGTCACGCCTCCCTCTCCTTGAATCAATCTGAGTCGGACCTCGAGCAACGGCGCCATCACACGGCCACCGTCTCCAAGTCGACGCCCGCCACGGCCTCCGGCGCGTCGGCCGTCGCGTTCTCCTCCCCCATCCCCATCCCCATCCCCATCCCCATCTGCGACAGCAGCTCGGGCGCGGCGAGAGTGAGCGCCGACGTGTAGATGCGCTCGAGCTTGCGCCGCGGCACCGCCCCCTCGTACAGGACCTCGCCTACAACCTCGGCTCATCTCGGCTCATCTCGGCTCATCTCGGGCGCCGCCCCCTCGCTCGACCCCCCTCGCCGATATCTGCCGCGACGCCCAACTCGGTCGCTACCACCCCTGCGTTGTTGACGAAGCGGCAGAGCCCGAGCGCAGACTCGGCGAAGCGAACCTGAGAGCACCCGAGATCAGGCGAGATTGCCCGAGATGAGCCGAGGTCGGTACAGCCCGAGCGCAGACTCGGCGAACCTCGTCGTCGAGCACCGCCGCCGCGCCCTCGATTCGCTCGAGCAGCATCGCTCTCCCGACCCGCTCCGTGCAGTCCACCACCTGCGGGGCGTGCTCCGGACATGTCGTGGACACGTCCCGGCGCTCACCGCTCCGCGCACACGGCAACACCTCGCCGCGCGTCAGCGAGCCGCCCGCGCCGCCCGCGCCGAGCGTCGCGTTGCGCGCCTCGCCGAGCACCTGCGGAGAGGAGAGAGCTGTGAATTAGAGCTGTGAATGGAGAAGACAAAGTTGTGTGTGTGGTGTCTGTGTGAGTGAGTGGGTGGGTGCGTGTGCGTGTGTGTGTGTGCGTGAGTGTGCGTGTGTGAGTGAGTGCGTGTGCGTGCGTGCGTGCGTGTATGTGTGCGTGCGTGCGTGTGTGCCTTTGTGTGCGTGAGTGAGTGCGTGCGTGAATGCGTGAGTGCGTGAAGTGTGCCCACCACCTGCAGAATCTCGAGCGCGAGCGAGGAGGGGCCGTCGAGGTCGTCGCTCGAGGTGGCGGCGGCGGCGCGCTGCGCCGCCGCAGCAACGTCGACCGGTGCGCGCAACGCCCACGCGATGGTCTTGCACAGCTCCGCCTGGTCGCCGCCGCCGGCGCACAGCTCGTCGACCGTCGGAACCTTGGACGCCGCCGCCTTCTTGAAGAGGTTGCCGATGACGCCCTTGGGCTTGGGGGCGGCCGGCGGCGGCGGCGGCGGAGGGGGAGGAGCGACGGCGAGCGGCGGCGCGGCGGCCGGAGGCGCGCCGAGAGGCGGCGGCGCGAGGGCGTCCACGTCCACGATGGTCTCGGCGGCGGGCGCGCTCGCCTTGCCGAGCCCATCCAGCAGCGCCTGCGTCCGCTTACGCTCGCGCGAGCGCTTGATGCCCCAGACGCCCATCGCGGCGCGACCCACGACGGAGGCGCCCACCACCGTCGCCGCGCCCTTGCCCACCCACACGACGATCCGCGGCGGGCCTTTGCGGCGGGCGGCGGGCGTTGTCTCGGCCTCTGCCGCCTGCTCGAGATCGAGCGCGCCGCGCAGCCTCATGAGCAGGTCCTTGCGGGAGCCGCTGGTGGCATACCCCCGCTGCGCCAGCTCCTCCCTCAGCTCGGCCGGCGACAGGTCGCGGATATCCACCCACTCCTCCGCCACGGCGGTCGCCGGTGCCGCCCACACGTCGCGCTGCAGCGAGATGGAGCGACCGGGCGCGCCCAGCCGGCCAGGGAGCAGCAGTGCGAGCGAAAGCAGCGCCGACTGGCCGGCCACCTTGAGCACGCGCCGGGCACCGGCCGCGAGCCCGTCGTCCGACGCCACCATCCGAGCCGACGCCACCCGCGGAGCTGGCTGCGGCGTGCGGACGGCTGGCCGCCGCAGTGGGCCGGCGTGTTGCCGGCTGGCGTGGCTGGGCGGCGAGAGTGATACCGCACCGAGCAGAAGGCAGGAGAGCAGGAGAAACCTCATCGTCAGCTCACGCGAGCTCGCGCTCCGGCGCAAGTAGAGCCTCGCGTCGAAGGAGACCAGGTTCGTTGTGAAGAGCTGTGGGGGGGCGCGTGCAAGAGCCTGGTAGGTGCGGATCGGCAAGAGCGCAATCGATCTTTTTGCCCTCTATCACCTTGGGTTGTAAGAACTTGAAACACACCACGTAGGGGCACAGCAAGCACGGATAGCCGTTGAGGAGAAAGGGCGTAAGGTGTATGCGCAGCCACGGGCACGGCCGTGCCGCGGTGGGCGCGCCACCTCCCGCGAGCGCGGCGGGATCGGAATTGCGGCCGGAGGGAAGGGCGAGCCGCCGCCGCCGCCGCCATATACCATCAGCGACGACGACCGCGGCTCGCCCCAAACGCCAGGCGCTGGATCGGCAGTAGGGCTTGGGCGGCGCAGTGTAGGCCTCGAGCCACACGAGTCGCCGACAACCCCCCCTCATCGACGTGATGGCCGCACCCGCTGCTGGCCGATGCAAGCTGCCGCCTCCACCGCACCAGCGATACTGGCCGCAGCTCGCCGCCACGCGCCGGCTCGGAAGAGGGGCTATCGGCGGCGCAGCAGAGCGGCATGCGTCGTCATTCGAGCAGCACCAGGTCCCCTCTTCGACGTGACGGCCGCTCCCGGAGCCGGCCGGTGCGCGCCCGACCCACGCCCCCTCTCGCACCCCCCCCGATCCCCCTGCGCGGCGCCCCCTCCACTGCGCGCCGGCTCGAGCGCCTATTGCCAAATCGCAACTTTCTGAGCGCAGTGCGTGCGCCCCACACGTCACGCGAGCGCAGGAGAGTTTGCGGCAGAGCAGTACCGTGTACTAGCCGGAGGCATCGCGCCGAAAACCCCGCGCATTCCGCCCCAACAGAGGCTGCAGGAGGCAGATGGCCAATAGCGACCATCGTTACGAAATGTTGCGTGACCGGGAGCTCTGGAGAGCTGTCTTGGGTGGTGAAAACGGAAGTCAGCTACGCTGCAGGGCCCGTTCTTGTCAAAAAAACAACGCAGAAGCATTTGACTAAGCAGCGCTCCAACATCTTCCACACTATATACGTGTGGGTCTTGTCAAGAAGTTGCTGCGCGTGAAAATTTTGAGCGTGACACAAAATTTACGCGCTGCGGCCGCGAGCATGACGCTGCCGTACGACAGCCCGCAGGACTTCGAGGGGTCAAAGCGGTTCGTGTGGGAAGGCGAAGATGTTGGCAACGCTCAGTGGGCGAAACACGCCGCCCCGACGCTCCGCCAGTGCAAGAGCTTGGTCAAGTACACGCGCGAGTGCAACCGCGCCGGCCGCCTCCCCGTCGTCATTGTAGAGAAGGAGGAGCAGCTCTTTCCCGGCGAGAAGGTCGCCTGGTGCACCGACAACTACAGTCTCGGCGCGCTCGAACCGTGGTACGGCGGCCCGGCGCCCGTGTCCACGTGCAAGCTGCTGAAGCAGCAGGACACCGACGCTCGTAGCGGCCGGCAGATCATCGTGGCGTCGCTCAGCACGCTCGAGGACTACAACCTCAAAGCCCAGCGCAGCGAGGTCGTCTACCGGCGGCGGTGTGCGCCCCACGCCTGTGCAGCGGCCCGCCGCTACCGCGGAAACCGACCCTCCTTTGCTCTCGCAGGACGCTGCAGGGCCTGTGCAAGACTACCTGGGACATCTCTGCCATCCCCGCGGACAAGATGTTCAACAGCACGGACCCGCACCCGCGTTGGCGCGAGTTTGCCCGGTGCCCTGCCGACGTGGGCCCCTTTCTCGAGTCCCCGCGCCTGGTGATGATCATGGGGCCCGGGGACGAGGACTACCCCGCCGGCCGCAACCCCTTCATCGAGCTGCCGCAGGACGTGCTCGACATTATCTGCGCCTTCTCCTTCGAGGTCGACGTGTCTCAGTGCTTGCCATTCGAGCGCCTGCTCCTGCACTACTCGCGCTGGGAGCACCGCGCGCCCCTGGGCGCCGTGACGGTCAGCGGCGCCTCTGGCTGCAGCTGAGGCGAGGGTAGCAGGGATCCGAGCAGGGACATGGTAGGGGACACGCCACCCAGGGTCATAGACATGGGCGAAACCCACCCATCCGGGGCGCGGCCATCGTTGGGAGCCAACCCGCCGTCAGCGAGGGCGCCGTCAAACGAGCCATCGACGAGTAGAAGCGAAGCATCCGAAAGCGTGAGCCGAGGGTGCTCAGTGATGGCGCCCGATGGCAGCTCGGGCGCCACCGGCTCGGCGGACCGGTCGAGGCCGAGCCTTGTGGCATAGTCAAAGAGAAGTGAGGAGAGTTCGTCGGCGGTCTTTGACGATGATCTGTCAGGGCAGAAGGTGCGCACAAACTTCTTCTTCCAATCAATGTGGACGTTGCCCTGGTGCGCCAGGAAGACCCGCACAGCGTGAACATCGCCGCACGAGAAGTCGGAGGGGTTGTCACGGGGGGCGCGTAAACGTGGCCTCGGCATCCTCAATGGCTGTGCTCTGCTCCGCCGCTGTATCCACTTACAGATCACGGGATGCGGGAGAGGCGAGCGTCGCCGCGGGATTCGTGCAAGCCGCACGATCGCCCTTTTTAGCCCGCCGTTTACTCATTGGAGATTCCACTTGACTTTCCTGGACGAAATAAGAATCAGTTCCTGACCCCTCTACTTTACACTGTCAAGACCTAAGTCATTCTGCTAATTTCTACCTCATGGTCATGCAAACGCGAGGACATGTACATGTCAAACGCACAGAAAAGTGGTGTGAGATAATCATGGGTAACAGTCGCATGGGCCATGGGTTCCTTCACGCCGGGCGGGCGGAGGTCTATCGCCCAGCCCCCAGCTGGGCTCGGTGGCGCGCCTAAGCTCCGGAGACCGTGGCATCAACGGCCTGCGGCGCCACAAGGCCGGATGGGAGCGGCCCCCGGGTGAGGCCCGCAGCACGGATCGCCTCTGTGATCCGTTCGCGCAGAGTGTTGGCACGCGGCGCCGGCGGGCGTCCCGCGAGCCGATCCGAAGTGCGCTCGAGCGGTACGAAGCGGTCGTCGTTGGGCGGCAGGCGCACATTCCGCTCCACGCAGAGGTTGTGGAGCAGCATGGTTGCCTGGATGACGTCGGTCGCGAAGCACGTCTCCACCCGAGGCGCCGCCAGAGGACGCCCCAGCGCCGCTCCCACATCCCAAAGGCGCACTCGATCGCCTGGCGGGTGGAGGACTGATAGTGGTTGAACACGCCCTTTGCGGAGGTGTACGTGACACTGGGGCCGGTGGGCCATGGGATCAGCAGCTCCTCGCAGTCGACGTAGCCCGCATCCGCCACGAGGAAGTAGCCAAAGACCCGCGCGACGCTCCGCATCACCTCGAAGAAGGAGGTGCTCCGGTACGCTGTCAAGTCTGGGTTGGCGCCGGGGATGCCAATCGCCGCCCAGGAGAAGGTCCGGTCGCTGTCTGCGATCGCCTGCACATTGATGCTCGCCTTGCCATTCTTGTTGATCCACCTGGCGCGGTTCACCTCTCGCCGGCGAGGAGGCTGCTTGATTAGCACCTCGCAAGGGAGGGGGCGGGGGATGAGAACGCGAGGGCGCGAACGCGCGCAGGCGCTAGTACCGATCAGGGCCGTGCGCACATGCACGCCGTCGAGAGCGCCGATGCACATGTCGATGCACCCCTGCGACGCCGCCCCAAAGGCGACCGTTCGCTCGTCAAGCTCATCCCTGCTCTGGCCGGCGAGCGCGGCCTCGAGACTCCGTCGAAGCGAGAAATGGAAGTGTCGGTTGATGGCGCGGATGACTGTCTTGTTGTGCTGGTAGAAGGTGGCCCTGGACTCGTACTTCCCCATGTATGTCTGGTCGATGTAGGAAGCACCACGGAGCCAGCGCAGCGTGAGAGCGAGCTTCTGCTCCGCCGGCACCAGCACCCCGCGGTAGCCGCCGCGAGGGGCGCCGTCGTCCGACAGCGATGGCGCGATGTCGTCTCGGAGGACCGTCAGAAGGTAGTCAAAGGTGTCGATATCGACTCCGAAGCAGCGCCGAAACTCGAAAGGAGTCAGATACTCGAGCTCAGCGGCGTGGTCCCACCGCGGGTTGGTGCGCATTTGCTGCCGCCGTGCTCGAGGCGCGGCTGCTGCTGCAGCCACTCGCTGCTCGGAGGCGCGTCGCGCGTCGCGAGCTTGCCGCCACGCGCGTATGGCACCCAGCAGAGCCGAGTCAACCGCCTCCTCTCCGCTGTCGGCGGCAGTCGGCGGCGCCGAGCCGCCCAGTAGCTCAATCCAGTCGGCGGCACCGTTCCCAGCAGCACACGCCGGCTCGGGCGATGCGAGGAGCACGCCGACCACCGCCAGCAGCGTGCGAGCGGCGAACGAGCGCGGCATGCGGCCACGGCAAGCGGCGCGCGTTGTTTTGCTCTGTCACGCTCAAAATTTTCCCACAGATGCAAGAGCAAAAACCCCGGCCCGCGTTTTCTGCCCGCCGGCTTCGACGTTGGTTTATTTCGCATCGGAGGGCTTCACAAACGTTCCTCTCGTCTCTCGCAGCCGCGATTTAGCTGATAAATTTGGAATCTTTCTTTGACAAGAACGGGCCCAGAGCGGTGTTTCCAGTGATGCACGCCCTGTGAGCGGGGCGGGGTGCGCACTGTGCCTCTGTGTTCGTGCGTCGCCCATCTCTCCTGGAGATGACCGCTCTATTTATTTATTATAGCGGTGTTTCCATCCCTTCCGGGTTCTGTTTTCTTTCTTTCTTTAGAGGTTTCGACACGATATCTTCTATTTCTCTAAAACCGTCGGTTACGGGACGACCGTTTAACCGGACGCACGTACAGCTTCCTGTGTTCCTGTGCCGCCTCCGCGCGCCAACGCCGCTTCGCCCTGCCCGTGTGGTTCCCGATGGGGCGCAACGAGGAGGCCGTCAAGGTGGTGGTCCGCTGCCGGCCGCTCAACTCGACGGAGCGCGCGGATGGGCGCGACACCATCGTCCAGATGGACGCCAAGATGGGGAGCGTCTCGGTGCACGCGCCAGGCAGCTCCGAGCCACCAAAGGCCTTCACCTTCGACATGGTGTTTGACGAGCGGTCGCAGCAGGCGGACCTGTACCAGAAGACCGCAATGCCCATCGTCGACTCCGTCCTCGACGGCTTCAACGGCACCATCTTTGCGTACGGCCAGACTGGCACCGGAAAGACATTCTCGATGGAGGGTGTCAACGAGCCGCCCGAGCTGCGCGGCATCATCCCGCGCGCCTTCACTCAGATCTTCGATCGCATCTCTTCTCGGGCCGGCGATTCGACCGAGTTCCTCGTGCGCGCCTCCTACCTGGAGATTTACAATGAGGAGGCGCGCTCGGCCAAACCCCCCTCCTACCCGAGTCTGCCACCAGCCCCCACCATCACCATCGCCACCGCCGCCGTCGCCGCCGCTGCTGCTGCCCGGCCACCACCCCCGCCCAGCCGCACAGGTGCGCGACCTCCTCGCGCGGAACGCGCTAAACAAGCTCGAGCTCAAGGAGGACCCGGTGCGACCGACTTGCAAGACACTTCCTGCTGTGTCCTCACCCGCCCAGCTCTGTGTCCTCACATACCGCGACTCCAACCTCTGTTTCCGCTCGCATTGCCCCTCTGATGCGTCCACGGCTCGCCCACAGAGCACGGGCGTCTACGTCAAGGACCTGACGTCGTATGTCGTCCGATCGGTCCGCGAGTGCGACAAGCTGCGCCACTTTGGGGCAGAGAACCGGCACGTCGGCGCGACCAAGATGAACGCCGACTCGTCGCGCTCGCACTCGATCTACACCATCACCGTCGAGCAGTGCGAGACTGACGCGCGCGGCGAGGCCCACATCCGGCAAGGCAAGCTCAACCTGGTCGACCTGGCTGGCTCAGAGCGGCAGGCCAAGACGGAGGCGAGCGGCGAGCGGCTCAAGGAAGCAACCAAGATCAACCTGTCGCTCTCGGCGCTCGGCAACTGCATCTCGGCCCTCGTCGACGGCAAGTCGAAGCACGTGCCCTTCCGCGACTCGAAGCTGACGCGGCTGCTGCAGGACTCGCTCGGAGGCAACACAAAGACGGTCATGGTGGCGAACATGGGGCCGGCCGACTGGAACTACGACGAGACGATCTCGACGCTGCGGTACGCCAACCGCGCCAAGAACATCAAGAACAAGCCCAAGATCAACGAGGACCCAAAGGACGCGATGCTGCGAGAGTTCCAGGAGGAAATTGCGCGGCTCAAGGCAGAGCTGGCGGCCGACGGCGGCGGCGCGGCGGGCGGTGGCGGCGGCGCGTCGGGCGGCGCGGCGGGCGGCGCGGCGGGCGGCGCGGCGGGGACGGTGGAGCGAGTGGTGGAGGTGGAGAAGGTGGTGGAGGTGGAGAAGGTGGTGGAGCGCGAGGTGGAGGTGGAGAGGGTGATTGAGGTGGAGAAGGAGGTGGAGGTGGAGGAGATTGTGCGCGTGGAGAGGCCGGTGGGCGTGTGCGCGGAGGAGGTGGAGCGGATGCAGCGGCAGCTGAGCACACAGGCGGAGCGCGAGAAGCAGGCGCTCCTTGATGAGGCGCTCAAGGCGCGCGAGGAGAAGGCGGGGCTCAACCGTGAGCTCGGCGAGGTGCAGCGAGGTGTGCTGAGACATGGCCGAGATGCAACCGAGATGCGGCCGAGATGCGGCCGAGATGCGATGCCGCTGAGGCATGGCGCGGACAGAGAGCAGCGTGATGCATCCGCCAGGAGACCCTCACACAGTTGAGCGTGCCATGGTTGCCTCACGCGATACGGATCTGACATAGGCATCCACCAGGAGAGGGACGCCATCGTTCGCGCGAGGCACCGGCTCAAGGAGCTCGAGGGCAAGCTCATCGTTGGCGGCGAGAACCTGCTCGACAAGTCGGAGAAGCAGGAGAGCCCCTCCCACCCTCCAGCAGTTGTTGAGCTCGTGCGTGCCTCACTGCCGCCCTCCCCATTCCCTCTGCAGGAAATGGAGAACCAGCGCCTCGCCGCCGAGCTCGAGCAGCGGCAGCAGCAGCAACAGGAGCTCCAGCGCGCAGTGGCGGCGGAGGAGGAGATGCGGCTCGGGCTCGAGGAGCAGTACGCCTCGCTCGAGGCAGAGGTCGAGGGCAAGACAAGGAAGCTCAAGCGGCTGTGGACAAAGTACCAGGCGGCGCAGGCGGACATATTGGATGTGCAGAAGGAGTTCCAGCGCGAGAAGGAGGACCTGCTCGACACGATCCGCGAGCTTAGCCGCCAACTCAAGCTGCGCCAGCTGCTGATGTCGGCTAGCATACCGATCGAGCAGCTCTCCAAGATTGAGCGCTGCTCCGAGTGGGACGACGCCAACGAGCAGTGGCGCATCTCACGGCTCCACTTTGCGGGCAACCCGTGCGCGCAGCGCGGTGATCGGCGACCGCCACCCGCGGGGTACGGGGGCGGACCGCTGCGCGCGCGGGCGGCGGCGGCGGGCGGCAAGCCGACACGCCCCTACAGCGCCGTCAAGGCGATGTCGAGCGTCTACTTTTCGTACAGCAATCCGGCGCCCTCGCCGGAGTACGATGGTGAGGTATCATAGATAGACGCGAGGCTGTTGCATTTGTCTCGCCGACTGTGATGGCCGGTGGCGGTTTCTCATGACTCGCACGTGCTATCAACGGAACTTCCGATATGGCAAAGGGGGGCGTGCGAGATCGTGGTACTGTGTCGCGTGCAAAAGTACCCAGAAACACCTTTCCGTTCACACCACCCTTTCCGTTCACACCGCCAGGACACAACCGTTACTGTAGTAAAACGAGATGCGTACGAGCCCCCCAAATGGCTTCCCTGTGGCTTCCCAAAGCGCTAAACCGGGAGATTGGGATGGTTATACACGCGCGCTCGCTCCGATAGCTGAAACCGGGAGATTGTCACTGGGGATGGTTATACACACTTGCACACACCCCACACACGTGTGCGCGCGCCCGCCCGCGCCCGCCCAGCCGGCCTCCGCCGCCCGACGCCGAGACCTCGCCCCACGCCCCACGCCCGCAGGTGCGCAGCTCCGAGATGTGCCTCATCCTATCAGGGCGCTGGCACACGGTGACACAGGCGTGCGAGAAAAACAAACTGAAGACACTGACAACAAACTGAAGACACTGACAACGCACTGTGGCACACACTCTCTCCACTCTCGCGCACGCGCACACGCACGCACGCAGCCGCAGAGCGACACAGCTGACAGCAGCCACAAAGCCAACTCAGGGCGGCTCTTCGTCCTCCTCGAGCAGCAGCTGGAAGGAGCGGAGGAAGGGTGCGCCCAGCGCGAGCGCCTGCTCAACGCCAAAGTGATCCTCCCCCTGCACGTTCGGATCGTCGCGCTCCATCCCCTCGCCGAATCGGCCCGCCTGCTCTGGCAGCATGCCAAGCTGCAGCGCCGCGACCAGTCTCCGCAGCTCCTCCCGCGTCAGCTCCTGCAGCGTCTCTCCGCCGCCGTCGGCTGTCGAGCGCGGTAGCAGAAACTCTCCCAACTCGTCCTCGTCGAGCGCGCCGTCCCCGTCGCCATCATGCCACTCGAAGCGCTGTGCGTCCTCCGCAGCAAGCCCCTCGTCCTCGCCCTCGTCCTCCGCCGTATCCTCGCCTCGCAACCGCTGCCGCCACCCATAAAGCTCCCGCCTCGTCAGTCGCCCGTCCGCGTCCGCGTCGTGCGCGGCGCGGACGCGCTCGCGCAGAAAGGCGCGGAAGGCGTCGGCGCGCCCCGACCACTCTGGGAAGAGCAACGCGTGCAGCTCAGACGGCGCGACCTGCCCGTCCGCGTCGACGTCGGCGAAGGCGAAGAGGTCTGGCCGCTCGACCTGGTCCGCGTGGTGGACGTACAGGCGTCCGGCCTCAAACTCAGGGAGCGAGAGGGTCCCATCGTCGTCCGCGTCGGCGGCGCCCAGCAGCGCGTGGGTCTCGTAGGTGGTGGACGCGCGGACAGACTCGAAGTAGCTGCGCGCCTGCGACTCGAGCGCCGCCTGCAGCTCCGCCACGTCGAGTCGTCCGTCGCGGCTCACGTCAAGCCGCTCGAAGAGCGCGCGCACCGTGGCAGGATCCGCCTCAACCTCATCGATATCGTCCCACGCCAGGTCGGAATCCATCTCGTCCCATGCCAACTCGTCCTCAGCCGATTCGGTGTTAAAATTGGCGTCGGTGGAGTCAACGGTCGCGGCCGAATTGTCGGAACGTCCCGAACAGAGGAGAAGCGCGACCGCGAGCGTGCGCAGTGTCATCAAGCGCCGGGCGCCACGAGTGGCGTCCGGGCAAAAGAATTTTCGGCACACTCGCACGAAACCGGGCAAAGAATTCGACAAGCCGTCTAAGGAGACTAGGCACGGGACGAGAATCGGCGAGGGACTGCGAAGGGAGATAGAAAGAGGCAGACGACCAAGGGTTGGGTGGGCGACGGCTAGCACCACAACACTCCTCTCCTTAAAATCCCTGTGTGGTGGCGGCGTGCCGTCCTCCCATCCCTCCCTTGGGGTGTTTTCTTTCTTTCGTGCGAGAGACTTTTTTCGAAAAATTTTTCTTTCTTTTTAGGCACGGGACGGCGCGTACGCACCACTCCTAACACCCCAGCAAAGAATTTCAAGGGGATCCAGCCCTCGTTGTGCGTATTTGCTTTCTTTCGTTCTTTCTTTCTTTCTTTTGCACTTTGCAAGATTCTTTCTTTTGAAGGGAGTCCACAAAAAGAAACGCTGCTACGTCTCGTTCCCGTTCTACCTGTGTGAGAACGAAGAGCCTCGCGAAAAGAACTTCAGATGGTGTCAAGTGTGATGGTTGCGGGGAGATGAAGCAAGCTTGGAAGACGCGCACACGTGTCGTTTTCTGTAATTTCTGAGAGCCTCTCAAATGCTGGAGTTGACGAAGTTGATCAAACAGAAGTGAGAAGAACGGGCTCTCTCTCGGCTACGGGACCGGCCCCAGCTTCGGCCGAGGGCTGACAACCTGCCGAGCCCAAATCACTTTCAGAGTCGTGATTTCTTGTTGGTTTTCTAAAGTCTCTCTCTCAAACAGAGGCTTTGGGCGCCGACGCCTCCGCCCCTCCCTGCGTGCGCGTCTTCTCCTTTGCGCGCATCGTCTCGAGCTGCCGAACCAGCTCCACCGGCTGGGGCATCCGACCGGTGGCAAGCTTATAAAAATGCAACCCAACTCCTATACGCCTAAGTATGTTTTCACATTTCCTGTGTTCAAAGCTGTGAACGGTGTTCACAAGTACATAGTCTAAAGTTAAGTTCCGTTGCCAATATTCCCATGTGAACGGTCCTCGCGGGCACGGACGCTGCGGGCGCGGGCGCGGGGGTGGAGGAGGCGCTCAATTGCTGGGAGGAGGAGGCGTACGAAGCGGAGACGCTGGAGACGCTCGCCGAGTTCGGCGATTGAGCGCCTCCCTCTCTCTCCGGCTGCGCGCATGACCGGTGCGGCCTCCGAGTGGGCGTCTAGCGCGCGCGATAAGGTTTTTGCTAGCCTTCCCTGGGAACCCGTGTTGCATGTCTGACTGTCACTGTGCGATTTCGGGGCCCGGGGTTGTGCGTTTATGTGAACGGCGTTCATAATCATATCACGCCTCAAGAAGAGGCGGCAACATCTGGGCGCCAAGAAGCGTCGTGAGAGCGCGGCAACAGCTTTTTCAGCACTGATTCCCAATGGGCCGCGGCGGCGAAGCCTGCGAAGTCGGGTGCACGGCCGTCATCGAGCGCACGTCCGCCCCCGCCCACACCGACGCCGACGTCGTGTCTCTCCGCTGCGACTCCACCGGCCGCACCGCGCCGGTCGAGCCGCCCGATTCGCTCGACGCTCTGCTCTCTGCAGCAGCAGCCCTGCTCGGGTCGACGGTCCACGACGCGGCGTTCGCGTCGAGCGGAGAACCGCTCACCGATCTCGCCTCCTGCGCCAACGGCGAGCGGATTCGGCTCTTAACCACGCCGTCGGTGACCGCGCCGCCGGCGCCGGCCGCCGATGAGTGCGCCGATGCGAAGCCGTCTACGCCTCTCCGCTCCTCGGCGCCGGAGTTTGTGTACGCGCGGCTGCCCCCGCTCCCTCAAGGCCCGCCTCCGTCGACGCTGCCGGGCGGCTACCCGCCGCCGCCCGTCGCGGGCCCGCCGCTCCCGCCCCTCGGCCTCTCTCCTCTCGCCATGCCGATGGGTGCGTACACTCGCCTCGGCCGCCTTGCGAAGGGTGCGTGCGCACGCCCGGTGAGACGTGTCGCCCGGTGGCTGATGTAGGGGTGCCGCTCCAAGACATGCACGCTCCGCCCGGCTCGCCCGGCGCCTGCCTGCCCGGCTCTCCGATGCTCGGCGAGCAACGGCTGAGGGGCCAGGGGCCTCTCGGCGACGAGAACCTTCTCGGAACCTTCTCGGAACCTTCGCCTATAGGGCCCGGCTCTCCGATGCTCGGCCCGTGCGGCTCGCCACTCGTCCCGGCGCATCTCCTGTCCCCGTTGCTCTCCCCGCTCGCCTCCCCCATGCTCTGCCCCCCTCCCTTCTACGCCGACTACCCGCAGTACGACTACCCGCCGCAGCACGACTACCCGCCGCACGAGTGGCAGGTGAAGGAGCGAGCGAGTGAGATTGAGGAGTCCACTGCCCGCCGCATGACCACCCGTCCACGATTCGCAGGTGGCTCCGGCCATGGAGCAGCTCCTCCCTGCCCCCGAGCCGCCCGCGCAGTGGCCGATCTCGCCCGAGGCGTCTGCCCGCCGCAGCGAGGAGGAGCGCGCCCCCCTCTCCTCTCGCGGCCTCGGGAGAGTACGACGATACGAGGGAGTGAATCAATGAGCCGTTGGTGGGGCGAGTAGGAGCACATCCTCGCGGCCTCGTGGGTGCGCGAGAACGAGCGCGCGTGGCGCATGTCGCAGGCGCCGCCGCCTGCTGCCCCCCCGGCGCAGCACACACTGTACAGAGGCCTTGCATGCCGCGGCTCATGCAACACACGCGCGTCTCGGCCGCTCTCGAGTGTGGTAGAGAAGCCCTGGCCCGCACCGCACCCAACACCTCCTTTAACCGCATTGCGGTGCTGCAGGCGCCGCCTCCTCCGCCGCTGCCCGCGAGTTCCCTCGGCCACCACGCCAGCTACCTCCGGTCGCCGCGCGGGCCCGTCGGCGGCAAGGGGGCGAGATCTAGCCGAGATGCAGCCGAGATATAGCCGAGATCTGGTCGAGAAGCAGCCGAGATGTAGCCGAGATAAGCCGAGATGAGGCGGCCGTGCTCAAGTCGCTCACAAGGCTAGAGCCGCGAGAGATAGCCGAGAGCCGTGATACAGCCGAGATCCCTCCAGACCGTTCCCAATCTTTCCTGGAACCTTCCTGTAGGCGCCGCCCTCGCCTCTGGGGGTGGCGAGGCAGCCGAGCAGGCCCAGGCCGCCGACGAGAAAAGAGCAGCAGAAGGCGAGCGACCGCTTCGCGAGGCAAGCGATGCAGCAGCAGTTTGCTGCGCAGCAGCAGCGCCTGCTGCAGTATGCGCAGCAGCAGCAGCAGCAGCAGCAGCAGCAGCAGCAGCAGCAGCAGCAGCAGCAGCAGCAGCAGCAGCAGCAGCAGCAGCAGCAGACCGCCACGCCGCGCGGAGGGTGGATGCCGGCGGTGCCGCCGATCATCAGCGGAGGAGACTCGCCCCCCGCCGGCGGCGGGGAGACGTACAAAGGCGCCGCCCGAGGGCACGCCAGCCCGCGGCCCTTAGTTTCTCATTAACGGAATGGCTCATTACTGATTAGGCGCCGCCCGAGGGCACGCCAGCCCGCGGCCCTTAGTTTCTTATTAACGGAATGGCTCACTACTGATTAGGCGCCGCCCGAGGGCACGCCAGCCCGCCGCCAAAGAGCGAGGCGGCGGCGGCGGCGGACGGCGGCGACGGCGCGGTGACGGTGGCGCGGCCGCGCCGCCGCCCGAAGAAGTTGCGCGAGGTGCCCGTGCTGCAGGTTCGAAGGCTAGTGTAGTGTGGCCGCGTAATGAAGGACTAGTGCGTGGCTGAGGTCTTGAAGAGAGAAGGAGTCCATGTCTGGAGCGAGGTGCCCCTCTCTGCCCTGCGCAGGCGAAGCTGTACAAGACCAAGCCGTGCCGCCGCTGGCTCGTCCAGACCCCGCGGCAGCTCCGCAAGGGGACGAGTCCGTCGATCAAGTGAGGTGTCGTTGGTGTGCTTCAGGCACATCCAGACCCCGGGCAGCTGCAAGATGGGTCCGGCCTGCTTCTTCTCGCACGGGGAGGGCGACGTGTCCAGCGAGGGGGCGCCCATCCCGGTGACCCGAGATGGCCCGAGAGGACCCGAGAGATGACTCGAGATGAGAGGCCGAGGATGAGACACGTGTCCAGCAATCTCCCGGTGATGGAACGCCCCCGCGTTCCCCGCCCGCTCTCTGGCCCACCCACCCCTTCGCTGCACCTCCCCTGCACCACCCCTGCATCACCCCTGCACCTCCCCGGAGCCCCGCTCGACCTCACCCCTCTGCGCCTGGCCAGGTGCCCGACTGGCTGCTCGAGCAGCTGGACCGCGAGGGCATCAAGGTGACGGGCGAAAGCGACTCCAATCAATTGAGTCGTTAGCGTGTGAGTTGTTCTCATTGAGATGATGGCAGGTGACGGACGAGGTCTACTCCTCCTCCCCGAGCAAGGCGCGGCACGGAAGACACTCACCCACCCCCCACCCCCCTCCCGATCTTCGTTCATTCATAAGGGACCAATGATGAGAGCAGGTTGCGGACGCGGTGCTCGACCTGTCCGTCTGCCAGCCCGCCGGCCGGCCTCCCCGCGGGCAGCTCGTCGCGCTGGCTCAGCTCTCCCCTCCGCGCGGGCAGCTGGCGCCGCTGGTTGCGGAGGCGAGATCTAGCGGAGATGTGCAGCCGAGATGCAGCCGAGATGCAGACGAGGTGCAGCCGAGATGCAGACGAGGTCTAGACGAGACACAGCTGGTTGCGGCGGCGAGAGAGAGAGAGAGAGGACAGCTCCGGACATGCCCTCGGGCGTGTGTTTATCCTGCCTGTGCTGCGCGTGTGCTGCGTACAGGCGAAGCGCAATTCATCATCAATTAGTGATCATTGATTAGGCGAAGCGGCAGCAGGCGCTCAAGTCGAGCGAGAAGGCGGCGGAGGAGAAGAAGCGCGGGTCGATGCGGTGACCCCCCCCCCCCTTCCGTACCCCCTCCATACACCCCCTTTTACCCATATCCCCCCTCGGCTGTCCCCTCGCTTTCTCTCGCCCACTCTCCACACAGCGCTAGCGTGAGACGACTGCCCCTCGGCTCACCTTCTCCACAGTGCTGGCACTTTCGTCAGCGTGACACGATTGCGCCTCTCCCAGGGCGAGTTCCGAGAAGGTTCCGAGAAGGCTGCGTGACACGCCTGCGCCTCTCCCAGGCGCAAGCTCGTGTGGGGGGACGAGGAGGCGCCGCAGCCGACGGGAGGCAGCGCTGGCGCCGGAGTCGCAGCACTCCTTCTCGGAACCGTCTCGGAACCTTCTCGGAACTCTCCCTGGATAGACAAGCTGGCGCCGACCGCTGCGGGCGCCGACGCGACTCGCCTGAGCGCCTGAGGGCAGCGGTGCCACGACTTGCGACCGCCGCCGCGCGAACGCGCAGCGAGACAATTGTAGAGCGATCGTCGAACATCGCGTGTGCCGCCAGAGAGGCTCGTGCTGGTGTTTGCGCTATGCTCGTGCGGCGACCTCTCGCTCTGCGTGTGTAGAGGGACAGTCCTGAACTCGAGACGCAAGGGGGGCACGCCCGGATATGTCTCTGACTTTCTCTCTTGTGGAGAGAGCAATGACCAATGTGGCGTACTGTGTGTGTGTTGAACCTCTTGTCTCTCCGTCCGGGCCCACGAGGGGCCTAGTTCGCCCTCTAGCTGCAAATTGCCGTAGTATGAAATGTTATGCAGATGCCAGGAGTGGTGAGTGGATGATCCTGGGCGCCCCGTTGTCCCTTGAGCCTTGTCGGCGCATGTTCCGTTTTTCGCGCGCCAGTCCCGTGCCCAGTCTCGTGGTTGTAAAATTCTAAAAAGCGCCGGCTTTCGAACCTCGGCGCCCGCCCTCTTTCTGGCCGCGTCCCTCCCCTGTCCTCTCGACTGCACTCCTCTTTTACATACATAAATAAATAAATAGAGCAGTCATCTCCAGGGAGAGATGGGCGACGCACACGAACACAGAGGGACAGTGCGCACCCCGCCCCGCTCGCAGGGCGTGCATCACACAGGTGGAAACAGGTAAAATTCTTTTCGTGCACTCACTTTAAAATTCTTTTCGTGCGGAGAGCTCCAACTTCTCGGCGCGAGCGCCCGCCGCGGCTCTTGCGACGCTCGGTTCTCGTGATGTGCCCCCCACCACGCAGGAAGAAGAAGAAGAAGAAGGCATACGCGCGCGTCGCAGACCCCGACGGGGGTGATATTGAGGTCGCCGAGGAAGAGGCAGACGATCTTGATGTCGCGATCGAGGAAGGCAAACTCGTTGGTGATCGCGCCCTGCCACCAGCGCATGCAGTGCTGTGCCGCCTGCGCCTGGCAGCACTGGCGGTGCTGCTGCTGCTAGTGGTGGTGCCACTGAAACTGGTTTCCTGGGCGGCGTCCGGCGCCAGCGCAGCGCCCGCCGTGGACCAGCAGCAGGCGGACACGATGCCGGTGCCCTTGGCGCCGCCGCTGCCGCCGCCATCACCGCCAACGCCGCCGCCTCCTCCGTGCGGGTATCCCGGCAAAAGTCTGTCCGCTCTGTCCCCGCCTCGGTGGTGCTACCATCTGGACGGGAACGCCACCGCCTGTCATCTCGCATTTGTCGACTCACCTAGCAGCTCTGGAACGCTCAGCAGGCGATGCACCTACGCAGCTGGAAGGTGCAAGCTGAGCAGCGGCGAAGGTGTCCTCTGCCCATCACCTCCGAGCTCGCCGCCGCCCCCTGCTTCACCGCCACCATTGCCATCGCCACCGCCACCGCCTCCGTTTCAGCCGCCGCAGATTTGGACGCGACATGCGGGCAAAAATTGCTTTTGGGATGGCAATGGCGCAATCATCGACCTGGACCCAACACCAGCCCCCGGTGTTGCGAGCCTCGAGGAATGCAAGAGTCTGTGCGTGGCGACGCTTCTTTGTGAGGGGCTACTCTTTTCAAATCAAGGTCAGTGCTATCGCAAGGGCGACGTCCAGGTCGGCCGGTGTCGGACGGACAGGCGATTTGATCTGTACGTGTATGTGCTCGCCTCGCCGCCCTCGCCGCCCCTGCCGCCCTTTCCGCCAGACAGTGAAGCGGTGCGCGCCATCAATCAGCGCTTCCGGTCCGGCGGGCCGAGCGACAAGCTGACAGAGGTTGGAATTCTGCTCCATCAGTGGGACGGCCTCGAGGCGAACGACGAGATGCGGCCGTATAAAATGTGCGTCGAGAAGTGCACCACCCTCGGGAGAGAGATGTCGGGACGCGTCTCTGCGATGGCCGTGTACCAGGGGCTCAAAGACCGCCCGGATCGGGTCGGCATACCGCTTCCCTTTGGAAACCGTGGCGGCCTCGTCCTCGACGGGGCGCACGTTACTCTCGAATGCCTGTTTGGCATCGACGGCGCGTCATACATGTCCGACGATGCGAGGCGGCCCGGCTGCACTCGCACGTTTTGCGATCGCGCACAGATGCAGGTCCCCAACGTCGGGCTTTGTGGCTTCGCCGGCTACCCGCCTCAGGCGTGGGGACCGGCCGACCTCAAGCTTGTCCTCGAGACGCACAGAGGGCACGGCGCGCCCTACACGGCGCCCGCGTTCCACTCGGGCTACAACGAGCTAGTCCTGAATGCGCGCAAGCTTAACGAGCAGCTGCCGCACGCGGTCAGCGCCTTCTTCCTCCTCAGAGGGAGGGGAGGGGAGTATGAAGGCGAGGTGACTGACGACCTCGATCGCGGCGTGGTGATTGATGTCGTCCGCGCGCACCGGGCGTTTCTCGCCGAGTACCATTTGACCGCGGATGAGGTTCCTCTCCTCGTGCTAGACCCGATGAACTGGGAGAGGCCCTTCACGCCCTACGTGAGCTGACGCCTTATACCCAAACCAAAAATCTAACACGAATCATTTCACATTTGGTAAAAATCTCTCTCTCTTGTCTTATTAGAGGGAGAGGACCGTGAGTTGAGGAAATCGGAGGACGCGACCCACTTCGCCACAGACGGTCCCGCGCCTCGCCGCTATGACGGGTAGACGACCGCGGCTCGTGTGCGTCTACCCGTCTTTGTCCGGAGTGAATACTCCAACGCGCTCGTCGGTGGCGGCTTCCTCCAACCTGCGCCGCGCTCGGCGAACCTCGACAGCGCCATCGGCGGCATGCAGCTCTTTGCGCCTGAAGCTTGGAGAGCAGCTCCTCTGCTGCTCACACACTCTGCACAGTTGACGCAGCCTACTGTGCGGCTGCCACAGCTGTGACAGCGATGGGCTCGCCCTCACTGGCCCTCAGTCACTTGTGCTGCGGCTTGTGTGAGCGACACTGCTCGGCGACTGCCGGCACACTGTGATACCATGGGTGTGAGGTTAAACCACGCTACCAGCGCTTGGTCACATCGGCCCCGAGGTCAGATCCTTCTACTCTGTTGATGACAAGACTTGTCTACTGGCTGGAGCCGAGCAGGAGAGCCCAGCGCACAACCCCTGGTCAACTCAGGGTCCACACCCGTATAGGGTCTATAGTGTATAGAGCGCTCGCGCGCTCTATCCCTCTCTAAATCGATCTCTTATACGAGTAGTACCCACGGCCACGCTTGAGCACAAAACTTGCGCGGATTTTTCTCAGGACTCAGCCGGCAGACCCCGCGCGGAGGAGATGCTCGACTGCTTCGAGTGGGGGGAGCCGCCGGCCGAGTGCGCGGCGGCGGTCGAGCACTTGCGCGCAGCCATCGCCGAGGGCGACGCGCGCTTGGACGTGCAGCGGCGGCGGCTGCTGCTGCGCTTCTTCACGGGCCTCAACGCGCTGCCTGTCAACGGGCTCTCGCGCAAGGTGAGCTTCAACTTCCTCGACAAGCCGGGCGTGCCGCTGCCCGAGCCGCACACATGCACGCACGAGCTCGACTTGCCGGCGTACAGCAGCCGGGCCGAGCGCTGGAAAAGCTGCTAGTGGCGCTCGACTCGTTCGAGGCGGACCCGAGCTTTGGCCAGGTCGCCAGGAGTGATGGCTCGAGTGCAGCGAGAGGCATGTACAATGAACGAGTGTATGTGTAGTTGTAGCATCGGGATGCATGAGCATGTGCGCCCCGACGCTATAGCTAGCCAAGAGGCGCTGTATGGGTCTGTACACCGATCGAGAGAGAGGAGAGAGAGAATACGTTTTCCGGTTCGATCACCCCACACAATATACACCCATCTACAGAGAGTGACTAGGGTCTATAGCCGCGCACAGGGAGAGCTGGTGCTGCAGTGCAACCGAACTCTCATGCCGGTCATGGTCGTGCACGACCCGACGGTGCCCGGGGTGCCTCGGCGGGTCGGCGATCGCCGATCGGCGTGTGATCCGTGTGTGCGTGTGTGTGTCTCGTGGCCCTCCGCCTTTTCATCTGCCACACAATACTGTAGTTGTCCGTTTTTACAGATTACACAGCGCGCGCGGTCACCGAAAAAGCGCATCGTCACAACATCAAGCAAGCTCACAAAACTCAAACGCAGGATTCGGGGTGCCTCGGGCGGCCGCTGCGCGCGCATACGGAATGGTGGCTAATGACACACTCGATCGCGGCTCGGCCCGCGTCGCGTCGCTGCCGCCCCCCGCGCCTAGTTCTTTCGCCGCTCGTCGCCCGCGACCGCCGCTGGCGTCGGCTCGTGCGGCGGCGAGACGGGGATCGAGGAGGGAGCGGCGCCCCAGATGTTGTGCGGGTCGGCGTGGGTGCCGGAGAAGAGGGTGGCGTTCGAGACCACGCGCGCCTGGCGGGGAGGCGGAGGAGAGGTGAGTGATGGGGGGGGGGGGGAGAAGGGCGATGGGCGGGGAACGGCGGGCCACATCCCTGCTGCATCTCTGTGCTGCATCTGTGTGATTCATCTCGGGCGGTCGCGTGTCCTTCATCCCCAAGGTGGGGCTGGGTGACCTCGGGTGACCTCGGGTGACCTCGTGTGATCTCGGGTGATCTCGCACCCCCGAGGTTGGGCTTGGCTGGCCGAGCCCGCTGCCGCCCACGGTGCCGCTCGGCAGCATGAGGTCTGGCAGAGAGCCAAAGAGGCCGGCGAGGTGCGAGGCGGTGAACTCCGCAGAGGCGGAGAGGCGAGGGCCGCCGCCGGGCGCCGCGTCGGCGGCCCACGGGGCTGCGGAGGGAGGGGAGGAGGGGAAGGAGGGGGGAGGTTAGGGATAGGGTGTGGGGTGCGGATAGAGGACGGAGAGGCAGGCAGTGAGACGGCGGCAAGGCGCGGGTCTGGGCTTGCACCCGAATCGCCGCTGACCGGCGGCAGCGACGGCAGGTTGAGGGGTGTCCAGCCGCCGGCCGAGCCGATTGCTCCGAGGGAAGCGCGACCCTCGCCCGACGAGTTGTCGTCCCGCAGCTCGGCGGGCAGCAGCGACTCGAGCCCGACCTGCAGCCGCCGCAAGTGGCCAGAGCGTGAGGGACCAACCGCCGCCCCGCGCGCGTTGGGTGCAGCGGCAACGGTGAGGGGGGGGGGGGGGGGGGGCGTCGAAGTGCGTGTATACTCGCCTTGGGCACCGCCGCCGCGGCTGCCGCCGCCGCCTGCCCTTCGCGCGCCGCGCCCGCCGCGCCGTGGCGCAGCCGCTCCTCCTCGATTTGCTGCTGCAGCTTTTGGGAGCCGCCCAAGTCGAAGAACCCGGACGAGCCTACGCGGCGGCGGGGAGGGTGTGAGGCCCGCCTGCAGGGGCGGCGTGGGCGGGCGGCGGAAGGGGCCGGAGGAACCGCGGGTGGTGGTGCCTCCGCCCGGGGACGAGATGGGAGACGACCACTCGCACTCCTACTCCTCACACACCGCACCACTGAGCCGTGGACCAGCCGCCGTCCCGCGGGAGACCCGAGCGGCGGAAGGGCGAAGCCGCTCGCGCCTCGCTCAGCGACGGCGGCAGCGCCCACCCCTCGTCCTCGTCGTCGCCGTCCATCCCCTTGAGCGCCGCGCCGACCGCCACCTATCAGGAATTCATCACCATCACTGCTCACTGCACATTCGTCGCCGAGCGCCGCGCCGGCCGCCACCGCCATCGACGCGGAGACGCCAGCCGGCTCGCCCTCGAGCCTACTCGCTCGTGCACCCTCTCTCACTCACGCCTCGACCCGGACGGGCGGGGCTCGCCCACCCCCTCGCGCCTCGCAGCCTCCCTCGCAGCCTCCCTCCTCGCAGCCTCGGGGGACTGCCTCGCCGACCACAGCGCCGCGCCGCCGCCGCCGCCGCCGCCGCCGCCGCTTCGCGCCCCGCCCCGCCCCGCCCGCCCGAAAGGAGGGCTCGGGCTGCGCGGCGGAGGGGTGCGAGGCTTGCCCGCAACAGACCCCGCAACCGGCGCGGGCTGGGCGGGGGCGGAGGCCTTGGGCGCGCCGCCGTCCGCCGCCGTCCCGTCGGAGCCACCTCCCCCCCCGCCCCCCCCCCCTCCCGGGCTGCCCACCGAGCTGCCTCGGCTCGAGCGCGGGTTCCGTCTCTCGACGCCGCCGCCCCCCAAACGGCCTGCCGGGGGCCCGCCCCTCGCCCCTCCCGACGCCGCGGAGGGCAGCTGGGAGGGCGCGGACACCGCCGCCGCCGCCGCCGCAGCAGCGGCGGCGATGGTGAGAGCGGCGAGCTGCGGCGGCGCCTCTGGCCGCTCCGTCCCCGCAGCCTCTGTCGCAGCCTCTGTCGCCTCCTCCTCCGCCGGCGGCCGTGGCGCGGCGGCGTCGGGGGCGACGCGCTGTTGGTGCAGTGGCGTGGCGGCGGGGTGGGATGATGGGGCGGAGGGCGGGGAGGTGCCACCGCCGACGTAGCCCTGGGCCGCACAAGTGTCCACCGCCGCGCCTCCTCTTCCTCCGCTTTGAGGCACCTCCTCCTCGGCCGCGGCTGCGGTGGCTGCGGCGGCTGCGGCGGCCGCGGTGGCTGCGGTGGCCGATGGCAGCGTCGTCGACGCGGCGCGGGGCTCCGCTGCCGCCGCCGCGCCGCGGTCGCAGGCCGCGGGCACTGCGCTCGCGGCAGGAGGCCGCTCGGCAGGCGGCCGCTGCTGTTCGGCGGCGCGCGCGGTGTGGTGCGTGGTCTCGGCGGCAGGCGAGGCGTGGCGCGCGGCCT
This sequence comes from Emiliania huxleyi CCMP1516, assembly GCF_000372725.1. Lineage (NCBI taxonomy): Eukaryota > Haptophyta > Isochrysidales > Noelaerhabdaceae > Emiliania > Emiliania huxleyi. Next base: position 109,241 of record NW_005200902.1, on the reverse strand, counting down.
TGTCGGAGCCAGCTTTAGCGGCGGGCTTGTTCGAGCGGCGGCTCGTCGGCCTGCGCGGCCCCGCGCCCTCCGCCGCCGCCTCGCTCTGCGACGATCGCGCCGAAGAGGCCGAGGAGCGCGCCGAGCCCGAGGGGCGCGACGAGGCCGCGGGAGCCCCCGACTCTGAAGGCGGCGCTGGCGTGGCGGCGGGCCCCGCCAGCGCAAGGGCCGCCTCCTTGGCGGCGGCGGCGGCGCGCTGCAGCAGCGCCGCCGCGGCGGACGGCTTGCCGCGGCCCTCTTGCAGCTTGAGGCTGAGGTGGACGATGCGCGCGGCGCAGTAGGTGACGAGGACGAGGCAGACGGCGGTGAGGAGTGAGCGGGTCGTCAGCAGCGGGCGGGACCGCTCGTAGGTTCGCAGCGCGGAGAGGCAGCGCGGAAGCATGTGCTGCCGCAGCCGCGCCTCGAGCGGGAAGGTGACCGTCCCCGTCGAGGAGTGAACCTCGAGCTCCGCCGTCGCAAGCTCGGACCGAAAGTCAGCCTCGTAGACCACGTCGAGGCGGCGGAGGCTGCCTGGCGCCAGGCTGAAGGAAGAGGCGCATTCGGCGACTGAGAAGCCGCCGTGCGAGCAGGACCCCTGCCGCGCCGGGCTGCCCGCGGGCTGGACAGACATCCAGTCGACGCGCAGGTTGAGGTTGCCGCGGTTGGTCAGCGTGAAGGACTTGACAAAGACGTGCGGCAGCGGCGTCGTCGACTCACCGCCCGCGGCGAGGGCCTGCAGCTTGCTCTCGGCCCCGGCAAGCTCCTCGGACGAAAGCGTCACGCGCAGCACGCCCTCGTCATCCTCCGCCGTGCCGATTGGATCGCCGCGCTCGGCCTTTGCGGCGGACGCCTCGGAGAGCACCGCCAGCCGGCCGCCTCCGCCGTCGCCGACGATGAGAACCTCGTCGAGCCAAGTCAGGTTCGAGCGGAGGTAGACCGTCGACCGGACGGCGCCAAGCCGGGTGGGCGAGAACCGGATCGAGCCGATGCGCGCCTCGCCGCCGGGAGGGATGAGGTGCAGCTTTGGCGGCGCCTCCTGGGGCGTCCTGCCGAGCGGCCAGCTGTCCTGCCACTTGTCCGCCGGCCTCTTGGGCAGCCCGAAGGCCGCGTGGTGCGCCGAGGCAACCTTGATCGCCTGCACTGAGTCCCTATGGCCGCGCTTGAGTACCCACTCCTCCTGCTCCGCCTCCGCCTGCTCCGCCTGCTCCTCCGTCGGCAGCAGCAGCTCCACCCACACGGGCGACGCCGCGCGGTTGCGCACGTCGATGGAGCAAGTCGAGGAGGAGCCGACGTGGACAGCGCCGCACGCTAGCACGGGCGACGCGACGATCTGGGGCCACGCGACCGTCGCGCGGGCCGTGAGGCTGGCGGGGGCGAGGTCCGTCTCCACATGGAGCCGCTGGTGCAGGTCGGTGCCGGCACGCGCCTTGAGAAGAGCCCACTGCTGCCGCCGGTTCCGCAGCGCCTCCAACTCGGCCGCCTCGAGCGGCATGTGCACCGGCGACTCGCTCCACTCCTCGTACCGGCGCGTCAGCCGCGCGTTCAGGGACGGCGGCCCCGAGGTGAGCCGGTGAACACCGTCTCCGCCGAGGGTGGGGTCAAAGATCAGCTCTCCAACCTGTGCACGAGCCCTTGCTAGTTAGAGCGCGCGCTGAACTTGAGAGCAGGGCCGGGGCTCGGCGCCCCAACCTTTGCCCGCCCGCCCGGCGGCACCGACACGTTGAGCGAGCGGATGACGAAACGCGGGTCGGGCGAAGTGATGGCCGCGACGGTGACGGGCTGCGTGTAGAAGGACTGCGCCGTGAGCAGCTTGCGCACCACGACGCCAGGGAAGGCGAGGCCGACGCGGACGACGGCGGGCACGAAGGAGAGGTTCCCTTGGACCGTCTCGTACGAGAGAGGGAGGAGGAGCTTCTCGTAGTTTGTGTGGAGCTCGAGGCTGCCCTCCTTCCTCTCGGCGACCGTCGAGAGCGACGTGTTGACCTGCTCACACTTACCGCGGTGTATTCACGCGCGCCTCACCGCCTCCTCGTGCCACGGCGACGCGCTGACCTCGACGCGCAGGAACGCGCTCGAGCCTGGCTCGAGCAGCAGCAGCGGCACCGGCCCTCCCGCGGATCCGAGGGAGGAGGAGCCGCCAGGCGAGGGCTGCTCCGCGCCGGCAGACGGGCGCAGCGCGCTCCCGCCCTCCAAGCCGGCCCCGAGGACGACGGAGCCGTGCAGCGCCGCCGGAGGCGTGCCGTGCTGGTCGCGGACGTCGTCGAGCACCACGCGGACGGCGGCGGTGCCTAACGCAGTGCGCTGACCCGTCCCTAGAAAAGTGGCCGGTCGCAGAGCGGCGCACGGGCGGCGCCCGCGCCGAAGCCGCGGAGGAAGCAGCCGCGGAGGGAGACGGAGACGGGCGTCGGGTTGACGAGCTGCAGGTGGCGCACGCGCGAGGAGCCGAGGCCGAGCCGCTCGAAGTCGATCGGCCCTCCCATCCCCGCGTCGGGCAGCTCTTGCGCCTCCCCCTCCGCTGGGGCGGGCGGGTTGAGCGAGAAGAGGACGGGGTCTGGCTTGGAGGCGTGGACCAGGTGGCGCAGCCTCCCCTCCGTCACCACGAGCGGCACGCTGGTGGACGTCACCTGTCACGTCACGAGTTGGCGGTGCGGGTTGATGCGGGTTGGCCTCCGCCACCACGAGCGGCGCGGGGGAGGGACGCGGGCGGGGGACGTCACGTTTGTGACGAGCAGCAGCGCGGCGGCGTAGTTTGTGGCGGTGGCGTTCGGCGCAAAGACGAGCGAGAGCGCGTTCTCGAGCGCCCACCCCGGCTGCACAACGATGTCCTCCTGCGGGGACGTGTCGTGGACGTGTCATGGACGTGTCGTGGGCATGCCCGGCCGCACCACGAGGCCCTCCTGCAGCTCTTTGACGCGGAAGGACGGGTCGGAGACCTGTCAAAGAGGACGGGTGTCGTGGACATGCACATGTGCATGTCATGGACGTGTCGTGGACATGTCAAGGACGGGTCCGAGGCCTCGGCGTGCTGCAGCCGAACCGGGCTGGAGAAGGAGTGGGTGAGGGAGAGGACGCGCTCGTCGCTCCTGTTCACAGCCGCAGCTGTGAAGAGACGCCGTCCACACCTCGGCGGCGGAGGAGGACTCCCCCGTCGCTCCTTCCCGCGAGGAAGACGGCGGGCTCCCTCTTCTCGCCGTCCGACGAGCGGATGGGGGGCGCGTCAAAGGAGGCGCGGAGGGTGCCGAAGTGTGCGGTACCGGCGATGGTCACGTCGAGCGGACGACGCGCGCCTGGCGAAGGAAGAGGGTGTGCCGCTCATCACTGGTCATCCGTTGTCAACGGCAGGTGAGTCGGGAGGCGCGCGCGTCCGCCGGTTGCATTGGTGGTGATGGAGACGGTGCCGACAAAGTCGCCCTCGCCGCCGGGAATGCACCTAACCAGCCAACCCATGCCCCTAACGAGCAAACGCATGCCCCCCAACTCGTGTCCCGTCGTTGGGGGAGGAGGACGCCGCCCTCGCCTCACTGGGCGGTGGCGGCGGTGCGATCTCGCGCAATCTCGATCTCGCGCGATCTCGGCTGTCGCGCACTGGATCGTGGCGATGGTGCGCGGTATGGAAGGGTGCAAGACCCGACCCATCCCGCTGTCGTCCGAGAGGAAGAGCTCGGTGCCCTCCACGCCCTTCTCGAGCTTGACGAAGATCTTTGAGACGACGAGCGGCGCCTGAGTGGCCGGGGAGGAGAGGGGGAGGGGGAGCCGGAGATGTGGCCGAGATACGGCTCGAGCTGCACGGAGATTGCTGCACAGGACGAGGGGCGCCGCGGTGCAATCTCGGGCAATCTCGGGTCCTCTCGACGCGCCTCGGTGTATGACGTCACCGTCACCGGCAGAGTGGCGGGCGAGGAGCGCGAAGTGAGAGTGCCGAAGGAGAGCTCTCGCCGCTCGTGGTGCAGTCCGCCGCGCGCGACAACCACCTCCATCGGGATCGTGAGGGCGACCTGCAGGCACAGGCCGCTGCTGCTCAGCCTCGCCCCTCCCTGGGCAGCGCCTGGGCAGCGCCAGGCGTCTGGTCGGGGCGTGTGCAGGTCGGGGGCGTGCGGTCGCGCGCCTTTTCGGACCGCACGTGCACGTACCCCCAGTACGTGCCTACAGGGGGAGGGCTCCGAGGCGGCTCCGAGGCGGCGTAGGGAAGAGCGTGCGCACGTGCCCCTCCAGTGCGGTTGCCGGAGGAGGAGGCGCGGAACACGACGCGGGCGAGGACGCGCGCCTGAGGACGAGATAGGGGGGAGATAGGGGGGAGATATGGACGAGATAGGGGGGAGATATGGGGGAGATGTGGGGGAGATATGGGGGAGATGTGGGGGAGATATGGGGACCCGCGCCTGAGGTCGACCTCCAACCGTCACTCCACCCATGCTTCGGGCGGAGGCTGGGGGGAGGCGCGAGCCTCGCCCGGCGGGGCGCTCATCTCGGCTCATCTCGGCTCCTCTCGGCTCCTCTCGGCTCCTCTCGGCTCCTCTCGGCTCCTCTCGGCTCCTCTCGGCTCATCTCGGCTCATCTCGGCTCCTCTCGGCTCCTCTCGGCTCCTCTCGGCTCCTCTCGGCTCCTCTCGGCTCATCTCGCGAGCCTCGCCCGGATCTCGGCTCATCTCGGCTCATCTCGCGAGCCTCGCCCGGCGGGACGCGCCACCGCTTCTGCGCGTCGGGCGAGAAGTGCCTGGGAAACAGGGGGCCGGGGGGGGGAGGGCGTCAGCAGGGAGGGGCGCAGGCGCGGCGGTGTCGGGCGAGTTGCGGCGCTGCCCGTCGTCGCCGTCCGGCATGGCGAGGTGCATGAAGGACTCGGAGGTGTAGATCTCCTTGACGGCGAGGTGCTCTGCCACGTGCGGGTTGAAGATTCGGATCGGAGGGCGGAAGGACGCCTCGACGGGCACACGGACCTGCGGCGCAGCAGGCGGAGGCTGCAGGGCCGCGGGGTGTGGTTGCGGTGGCGGCGCGGCGAGAGCGGGTGTGCGGCAGCGAGGACCAGGTGTGTGTGTGTGTGTGTGATGTGATGTGGTGTGGGACGGCACAGATCACCCTCATGCCACCACCCTCCCTCCTCCTGTGTGCCCCCTCCTTCCCTCCTTCCGTGCGAGACCGCAGCGGTACGCCCCGTGCGGGCGTCAGCAGGAGCAGTCTGTGTGGCACTGCAGGACGAGAAACTGCGGCACGGCGAGCGAAAGTGCTGCGAGGCAAGTGCGCTCACCCCGAGGAGTGGAGCGACGCGGTACGGGGACTCGACGCCGTGGCCGGTCATGGTGCGGACGTAGACGCCGGTCGACGTGGAGACGCGCATCGTGCTGTTCACCGGCCCCAGCAGCCGAGGGAGGAAGAGGACGGAGATGTTGACGCGCGCTCCAGGCGAGAGGGTGATCGGCTTGAATTGAGGGCCGTGGAAGTGGACGTTGTCGGTGGAGACGGAGAGGACCTCGAGGTCGACGCTCCCCGCGTTGAGCATCTCCGTCCGCGCAAACACCGCCTCACACAGCGGCCGCTTTCCAAACTGCAGGCGGCGGGCGGGCAGGGGAGGAGGCGGTGGCGGCGGCGAGGAGGGAAGCGATTGAAGGGTGTGCTGCTAGGGCCGCGCTGGCAGCAGGCCGAGAGCGTCGCGCAGCGTCTCGGAGGTGCCGCAGAAGTGTCGGCTCACCTCAAAGTCCGTCCCCTCAAACCGGAGAGAGAGCGAGTCCGACGGAGGCTGATCCGCGAGGTCGGGCGCGCGCTGCGGGACGGACGCCTCCCCCCGCTTCCGCGCGAGTGCCGCACGCGGCCCCGCCCCCCCAAGCAGCCCAGCGAGGAGGACCGGGAGTGCCAAGCGGCATGCCGCATGCCGCATGCCCCCTGGGGGGCCCCAGTCTGTGATGTTTTGCCCCCCGCAGTCGGCCCCAAAAAAGAATTTTGCGGCAAATCTGAAGTTGGTTTTCACAGATCACTCGGCGAGCACAGATTACTCGGAATCGAACAAAATTTTAGGATTGTAGATCACTCGGATCGAACAAATTTTCCTCGCAGATTACTCGGCTCGTTTTCCTTCCCCATTTCAGTTCCGTGCCCAGTGTGTGTGTATGTGTGTCGTGAGAGGTTTCTGCTAAAATTCTTTGATGTGCTGGCCTTTCGTTAAAAAAAAATGGGGAGGGAAGTGGACGGGGCCTGAGCCGACCTAGCCCTAAACGGAATGGGGCGCCCAACACGTGATGTTTGCAGTCGGCCGCAAAAAAGAATTTCGGCGTGGCCCTGTGTGGTGGCGGCGTGCCGTCCTCCCATCCCTCCCTTGGGCGGCCTGTTTTCTTTCTTTCTGCCGGTGAACCTTCTTTTGTAGACCGCTAGGATTGAGAGCAGCCTCGCTCTCAATCCTAGAAGTCGAAGGATTGTGAGCAGCACTCCTGGCACCCACGCTCGCAATCCTACATCTTCTAGGAATAAGAGCAGCTCCGCTCACAAGGTGACTGGTGACGCCTACGACTACTACCAGCGCGCTCACAATCCGTCCGAGCAAACTCTAGGGTTGCGAGCAGCTTGGCTCACAATCCTAGCAACATGCCTCCGGTTGCGAGCAGGAGCGCTCGCAATCCTAGAACTTTCGCCGATTGCGAGCGACACCGCCCACAGTCCTACGACTTCTAGGATTGCGAGCGGGTCCCCTCGCAATCGGTGCGATCACTGTTTGGATTGTGAGGAGACCCTCCCAGCGCGCTCACTCACAAGCGCTCGCGGCTGGAGCGATTGGGAGCGCCCTCTGTGCGCCTGCTAGCCAACTAGCAGTCCTTGGATCTTGGGTACGATTGTGAGCGCCGCCGCTCATAGTCCTACAAGATGTAGGATTGCGAGCGCTACTGCTCGCAATCGGAGGCATGTTGCTCGGATTGTGAGCAAAGCTGCTCGCAATCCTAGACTTTGCTCGGATTGCGAGCGCGCTGGTAGTAGTCGTAGGCGTCACCAGTCACCTTGGGAGCGGAGCTGCTCTTAGTCCTAGAAGATGTAGGATTGCGAGCGTGGGTGCTAGCAATCGTACAGAGATGCTACGATGCGAGGAGTGCTGCTCACAATCCTTCGACTTCTAGGATTGAGAGCGAGGCTGCTCTCAATCCTAGCGGTGTACAAAAGAATTCACCGGCACTGACACAGGTACACCACGGGAGCCGCCTAAGCGACTCCTGCGAGGAGGACTCGCTCCGCACGAGGGGCTGCAAGTAAGTGCAGATGTGGGATGTGCATGTGCATGTCAGTACGGTACTGAGCCAACACCACACACCAGCCCTTGTTCGTGAACTGGTTCATGAGGTCGCGCCCGCTGTCCATCCAGCGTCCTCCCTCACTTGAGCACTTGAGCACTGGATAGGGTCGATTCCGCATGGTACGGGACCCCATGAACACCCAGAGGCAGAGCCCAGTGCATGGAGCATGCCGTCCGCCACATGGGCTAGCACATGGGCTGCCTCACAGACACAGTCAGTCAGTGCACAGTGGCACATCTCTCCCTTAGCGTTTGAGAGAGAGAGATTTTTGAAAACCAACAAGAAATCACGACTCTCACAGTGATTTGGGCTCGGCAGCTTGTCAGCCCTCAGCCGAAGCTGGGGCCGGTCCCGTAGCCGAGAGAGCCCGCGCCGCCGCGCCGTTGAGTTCGACGCGGTCGGGGGGCCTTGCGGAGAGGCCAGCGAGAGGCTGGCTGACTCGCCAGAGGTCGATAGATACTCTGGACGACCCATAGGATGCCACGAATGCCTGAAGGAGAGGGAGGCGAGGCCAGAGGCAGACTCAGCTGCTCTCGGGTGATCTCGCTTTGGTGGCCGAAGGACCCGATGGTCCTGTCACATTCGCGTTCCGAGTCGTGGGGGTAGAAGATTGCGGGGGGGGCATCGAGTCAGCACTTCCTTGTAGTACAGCGGACCGCCAGGCTCGCCGCGGCAGCATCCGCAGGGAGGCAGCATATCAGGCACCAGTCTTCTGGAGAGCTCAACAGCTGCAGCCGCGATGGCAGTCCAGAGTCGGCCGTGGTTCGAGCGAGCAGCTTTTGGCTGCGGGATCGAATCGCGGAAGGCTCATGCCCTCGCGGAGCGACCTCCGCGGGTCGCGCGGCGCGCGCGTGTGCGAAATGCGACAACAGACGACAGACGCCTGTGAGCGCTGAGCGACTGAACGACCGTCGCCGCAATCGACACCGCCGCCATTTTGACGAGCAGCGCGAGCGCGCTCGTCGGCGGCCAGCCGTCGCGGGCCGGGCCGAGCCCGGCCTCAACCGGCCGCGCCGCCGCAGCAGGCCCGGACGCCGGAGGCCCACATGGCGGCCGACCAGCTGATAAGGAGCTTTCTTCTAGCGTTTGCCGCAACACGACGAAGTGCAAAGTCCAAAGAAAACTTTGGATGGGAGAAGGACAGAGATCAGAGTGCCTACCTACCCGCGCCCTGGGCTGAGTAGAGCTGTTACTCTGAGCGGGAGCACCACCCGCGCCGCGGTGCATGCAGCTCTGCGCCTCGTGGACGGGGCGCTAGCCGTGCCACACCCTCGCCCAGGCCCCCTCGCTACGTACTCCAGTACAGTTTGAAACACTTAATTTTTAAACATTTTTCTTCTTTCGTCATAAAACAACCAGGGGGTTTCTTTTCCTCTCCATCAAACGCGCCTTATAGGAAGGGGGCGGGAACGCCGACGGGCGGCTATGGCGCCAAAATTCGAGCCGTACGACGGCTCGTACGAGTGCCTCATGTGGCAATTCAGTCCGCCACGCACCTGCGCTGAAGTGCACCAACTGCACCGCAAACCCGTACCACGTCACCTGCGCGGACAAGTGGGCAACGACGTGCCCGCAGTGCGCAGCCTTCGGTGCAGCCATGGCCAGGGAAGGCCCAGATTCCGACCGAGCATGTCGTCAAGTTGGAGCCCGCGGACGAACCGGCGGCTGCGCATGCGGTGTCCGCGACGCGCGTGCAGCGCCAGGCCGACGAGACGGCGACGAACGGAGGGTGCGGCCTCGCCGGGCTGCGGTCTTTCGTCTGCGCTAAGTTCAGAGAGGGTGCCCGTGTCCGCGCTAAGTTCAGAGAGGGCTGGGCGCTTGGTCGGATCGTGGAGCGGAGCGAGCGCACGTGGATGGTGAAGTATGACGATGGCGAGATGAGAGATGACGTATCGGACTACTTGCTCAAGGAGCCACAAGAGCCGACGCTGCCTGGCGACGGGCTGAGCGGTGGTAGCGAGTCTCCGCTTCCGGTGCTCAATGCCACCCCCAGCGCACTGCCGATTCACCCTGACGAGCCTGACGTCAGTGCCGCAAGCATAGCAGCTGCGCTGTCGTTCGAGGCCGGCGTGCAAGCGCAAACTGAGCCCCGGCTCTTTCACAATTATGCTCTCTCCGGCAAGCTCTACGAGTCGTCGCTCGGTGGAAACAGCCGGAAGCTCAGCTTCGTCGAAGCCCTTTCGCAATGTGCCGTCCCCCTCCCCAACAAGCCGCACACTCACAACGACGCTCGGCTTGAGGCCGCGTGGCGGGCTGGCGACGAGGACGCCTTCAAGGAACGCCGCGCGAGTTGGCTCCGAAGATGACAGCAGGATGACAGCACCGTACGTGAAAATGCTCACTGGCATCGCAATGTCGACCTGGAACCTGGTCATCACACGCGACCGCCCCGTTTCCGAGTTCGCGCTGGGCGTGCTCACGACCGACACTCACGAGTGGCTGTCTGAGGAGTTCGTGAAGTCGGAGGAGCGTGACTACCCAGGCTCGATGGGGCCGATCGGAGTCCGGCGCGTGAAGTGGCTCATGCGTGGCGCATGGAAGGACCCGAACAGGAGGCCAGTGCTGACACACCCTACGTGTGCGGCATTTTCAGCGGGCTGCAGGCCTGCACGGTGAATGAGCTCACGGACGTGGACAAGCAAGGGGAGGTTTTGCGTGGCCTAATGGCCAACTCTCGTCCGTTTTGAGCCCACTGCTCCGAGCGTGCGTCTGCTGCCATCGCGCATGAGAGCGAAGCCACTTTGCGCAATTCGACGCCTGAAGCTATCGCGTATCGGTCGCCGAACGAGTTTGCATGATGCATGCCCGACACATGGGATCAACACTTTAAAATAAGTAAGACTGGTAAAAAAGTGAACAGGTCCCCGCCCGTGCGATCTGGGATCAACACGCACTCTGACATTAAAACAGTAAACTAAAGAAATGATTGGTCTCGGCGCGCCTCGCGCTGTCCATTTTTCAACTCTGATCTCTGTCCATTTTTCAAAGGCAAACTACGTGGGGGGTGGGGGCCCACTCGTAAATACGGTACGCACTCTCACTGTATTACGTATCAGGAGCACCGGGGCGACAAACCGCATGGCCGCGTCACGCGTCAGGCAGCATGCGACACGCCCGGACCGCGATGCTGGATGCTCGGCAGCGCCGGTTGCATGGAGATGGATGAACCCAAGCGTACACGTATCAGCCCGGCTGCGCGCAGCGCGCCTCGAGCGCGCGCAAGTTCTCGCGCAAGATGATGTCCTTGGCGCCGCCCCGCACCACGCTGCACGCTGCCAAGAAGCGCTCCTGCAGCCTCGCCTGCTGCAAGCGCGCCACCTCACGAGCTGCTCTGAGTGTGTGTCTAGCAGTTTCGGACCCGGTGACGGCGACGCCTCGTGTGGGCGGCTTCCCCGAGCCGATCGCGCGCCGCGTGTGTGCGCGTGTGGAGCCGCATTCTTGCTGCGACAGGCGTGTGAGACGGACAGTGGCCGACAGACAAGCGTCGATTGATTGATTGATGAATGAACGAATAGGCTCGCCTGCACGATCTGCGGCGCCGCGTCCACGTCGTGCGCCTCGCAAAAGGCGGCCGCCTAGGCAGTCGGTCATCACCCACCAATCAACGATGTATCAATCAGACGGGATCGCGGCGTAGAAGGCGGGGCCGCCTTCGCCAGCAGCGAGTCGACCCCGTGCAGGAGCTCGCCCAAGCCCATCACCGCGTGCGCCGCATCCGAGGCTGCCGAGGCGGCGGAGACAGCGGAGGCGGCGGAGGCGGCTGAGGCGGCGGAGGTGGCGGAGGCGGAGGCAGCCGTGTGTGCTACTGCTCCTCTGCTCACTGTGCGAGGAGCGGAGAAAGCGCTGCCGCCGCTGCCACGGCTACCGCCGCCGCCGCCGCCGCCGCCGCCGCCGCCGCCGCTACCACCGCCACGGCTGCCGCCACTGCCACCGCCGCCACTACCACCGCCACGGCTGCCACCGCCTGCGGAGCGCGGGCTGGCCGCCTCTTGCGTCGCCGCCGCGTCGAGGTCGATGGCGTTGGCGCGCGCCTCGCGGTCCCGCTGCTCGCGGCTGACGGAGCGCGTCACCACAACCTCGTCCTCGTCTGAAGAGCTCAGCTCTACAGTCTCTGGTCGCAGCCTGCCTTCGGGCGTCTGCCGCTCGGCGCCGTTTAGCAGGATCGTGTAGTAGATCTCGCCCGGGTCGTCGGTATGGACCTGCTGCACGATGGCTGAAGCAGCGAAGCTGCCCTCACGCACGTACACGACCCGCTCGCCTCGCCTGAACCTGGGCTGTGCCACCCGACAAGCGCTGCCGCTGATCGGCCGCTGCCGCACCCGCCGTGGAGCCTCTCCGCCTCCGTCTCTGGCGCGGCGCAGCATGGCGGCGGGAATGGCGGCGCCGCCGCTCTGCACGGCGGCGGCGGCCCGGTTGGGTGCCATATATGTGTATGTGTGTGTGTGTACGCAGGCCGACTGCCCAAAGGTCGGGATGGCGGGTGGCCCTGCTTGCTCATGCTTACCTGTGAATCACGCCCGCTGTGAAAACAGTTGGCGGGGGATTTTTTCGCCAGTCAATAGAGCATGAAAATACCTTTCAGACGGTACCTTTCTGTCCTCCAGAGTCGAAGAACTCGACCGGTGGCTGGCCGCCAAAGTGGCTGGACGGCGCCGCGGCGCACACTGGTGAGCCGCGGAGCACACTGAGGGAGCTGTCCTCGGCGCAGCCGATCGGCTCCCACGGCCTGGGTGATGGCAGTGGCACTCTCTGAGGCTCCCTGATTTTTTCTGGTATTTGTTGAGCACTCTCTGGTCACCTTCGCCGGGCGAGCCTGGCTCTCGCTGCACAGCGGCGCGAGCGACCCTCGGTGAGGCTGCCGATCGTCGAACTGGGCTTAGCTCTCAGTCATATCTCCGGGTCTCGCGTGATGCTCATCGCCGCAAGTCGACCGTCCACCCCCCATGTCCATCCAGTCAGCGCATGCATCATGGCGGTGCGTTGCCCGCCCAGACACGCGCGCTTCACACCGCCTGAGCGATTACCGCGTGTCACGCAGGACCGGGAGCGAGAGGCTGCACGGGTCCTCAACCCAGCAGCAACGGCGTACGAAGTGCTGGATGTTCCGCCGAATGCGACCCATGAGCAGATAGCGGCCCAGCACAGAGAGCTGCGGGTCCGCTGGCATCCGGACAAGCACAGAAACAGCCACGAGCGGGCAACGCAGATCTTTCAGAAGATCGAGCAGGCCTGGGACACGCTCCAGGATCCATCTCGCCGCGCTAAATACGATCAGGAGCTGCGCCGTCAGGCTGTGAGCCAGGACGCATTCGCTGGTGAGGGCAGCATCGGTGCGACGTTGCGGAGCGGTGCTTACGGCCGTATCTTGAAGGCGATGGAGGAACTTCCACGAGGCTTGGCCGACGACCTGTTGCTCCCCCAGATCGTGGTTGTCGGGTCTGAGAGTGCCGGCAAAAGCTCCCTGATGGAGCGCATCGCCATGCAAGCGTTCTTTCCTCGCGCTGAGGGATTCTGCACGCGCATGGCGATACGATTAAAGATGATGCACCGGCCCCACGAGAGCCGAGTCATGATTCGCTGCCTGAACACATCCAACGGGCAAGTCGCCATGATCAACGGTTCGAGGGGGGCAAGTCGCGCAGAGCAACGCTTCGAGGTCGATGGTGTCGAGCACACTTTCATCCAGCGCATCATCAAGGAGTTCATCGCGCAGGTGCATGGACAAGATGATGGGCGGAGCGTGCTCACCGACATCGAGATCGAGATTGAGCTTCGAGCGTGCAACGTCCCGACTCTGACGCTCGTTGACCTCCCTGGCATCGTCAGCATGCCCGCAGATGTCCGGCAGCAGACGCTTGAGCTCACGCGCCGCTACTTGCGCGATCCGAACACTCTCGTGCTGTGCGTCATCAATGGCAACGAGGCAGCTCTGCGCGGATCAAGGGCTCTCGAGGAGATCAGCGAGCATGCGGTCGCCCGACCAGCCTTTTCCAAGACGATTGTGGTCACGACGCGGACAGACCTCTGGGTGCAGAGCAACGGGCTGGTTGGTCTCGCTCGAAGGCTGGCCGATCCCAAGAATGAGGTTGGGTGCGAGCCGGTGGCTCTGATTCCGGTCATCAACCGCGAAGCACCGAAAGAGAATCAAGTGGATGGTTACTCGCTGCCTGATCTTGTCAAAAAAGAGCGCGCGAAGTTCGAGGAGTGGCAGGCAAAGGAGCCGGGGCTACGGGGCAAGCCGCTTGGCATCCTAAGTGTACTCGACGCGCTGAATGACCTCTTTGAGACGCATATGAGCGAGGTCTGGGTCCCGCAGGCAAAGAGAAAGCTGATAGCGCTCAAGGAGGCCACGCAGAAGCAGCTTGGTGATTTCGGCACCTCACTCTCGAGGGAGGATGCTGATGTTGTGCAAAAGCGAGCCTCCGAGGTGATGCGCCTGCTTCTGGAGAGCGAGCTGTACAATGCGTCGATGGCAACGGGCATTGGCGCTGCCGTTGACGCTGTGTCACCTTGGTTGCACTGGCCCCAGGCTGACGCTGCTGCGACAGCGGCAGCGCCTGCTGCAGGGGCCGCGACACCTTTTCCGTTCCATTCGGCCCCGGCACCGGCGGCGGCGGGAGGCTTGTTCGGCGCGCCGGCGGCCGCAACGCCCGCCGCCGCTTCGTTGTTTTCGGGTGGATCTCGTGGTCACTCTCGCTTGAGCAATGCAGAGGATCGGGTCGACAGCCAAAAGCTGTGGAGAGATAACATCGATGCTTTCGATGCACAGCGGCTCATCTCATCCGTGCTACAACATGTCATGGCAGACGACACTCCCCCCTTGCGCATCAAACGCCTTTGCAAGCTTGCACCTTACGCCACGGAGTTCGCCAATTCACGCATCAACCAATGGAGTGCAGACCCCCCTCCGATCCCGCCCGATCTGACCTGCGCAAACGCTAAGAGCAAGCTGATTGACGCGGCATTTGAGTCTGTGCTCGTCCCGCTGCTGCGCAGCCTGAAGTCGCCTGAGTTCCGCGCCTTTCTTCTTGCCAAACGCGACTGGTTCCAGGAGTCTGCAGCGGTGGCTGCACAGCGGGCGGCACTCAAGAAACGGATCAGCGATATCGACGTGGCTGGCCGGACATTGGAGGCGGTGGAGGAGGCTGTGCGGCGCCGCTCTGTCCCGCCAGCCAGACCGTCCCCTGCCGGCGGTGCAGGTTGGCCGCCAGAGCCTCCGGGAACTAGCCGGGGGAGTCGGAGTCGGAGGAGAGGACCGAGAGCCTGAAGTGGACGAAGACGAGCAGGTCGAGTCCGCACGCCGGGCGACGGACCCGCTCTACGTAGGGGATGGGACATGGCAGGGATGGAAAATGGCAGATTGTTGGTGACGGCGCGCGTGAACCTGCCCGTTGTCGTGTCACGCTCACCTGTCATCGCTGCGCGCTGGCGCGCTGCTGTGCCTGTGGCGCGCCTGCCATGCGGCACGCGCGCGGTCACGCGCGCCGCGCGGCGGGTGGCGCGGGGGTCATGCGCTGTGCTGGCGCGGCTGTCGGGGCGGGGCGGGCGTGTGCGTCCGTGTGCGCCCGACGCCTGCTCGCCCGCTGTCAAAACTGTCTCACTGACACTCGCACCGTCGCTGACGTACAAGGATACAATACTGAACACGTCACGTACCTGCCCTCCCTCCCACCGCCTCCTCCTCCGCCCCCACCACCGCAAGCGCCGCCAGCGCTGCCGTCTCTGCGCGCAGAATGTTGCGCCCGAGCGAGACAAACGCGACGCCCGGCGTGGCGGTGACCGCCTCGAACTCCGCCGCCGAGAAGCCGCCTACAGTCACAGCAGATTCGGGCGTCACGTCTCGAGGTGTCGAGGCGCATCCTGCCCAGAGAAGAGAAGAGAAGAGAAGAGAAGAGAAGAGAAGAGAAGAAAGGGAGAGCGAGAGGGAGAGGGAGAGAGAGAGGGAGGGAAAGAGAGAGAGAGAGAGAGAGAGAGAGAGAGAGAGAGAGAGAGAGAGAGAGAGAGAGAGAGAGAGAGAGAGAGAGAGAGCGAGAGCGAGAGCGAGAGCGAGAGCGAGAGCGAGAGCGAGAGCGGAGAGAGCGCGCCTTCCGGACCGACCAGCAAGCCGGCAGATCGCAGCGCGCCGCTCCCCGCCTCCCTCGCCGCCCTCGCAAGCGGCGTCCCTCCGCCACGCTCGTCGCATGCCCAGAGCGGTCGAGACGCATCCCACTCCGCGAGCGCCGCCTGTGCATCACCGGGCCAGCCTCGGGCCAACCCACGCCCCCCTCCAGTCCTCTCTCTCTGCCTCTCTCTGTGCCTCCTCTCCCTCTGCCTCTCTCCCTCTGCCTCTCTGCCTCTCTTTCTCTCTCTCATGCTCTCGCCTCGAGGCGCAGCGGCGGCGAGAGGACCGGCACAGTCAGCCGGCCGCTCTGCTCGGCCGCCTACTCGACGCAGGCGGCGTGAGGGGAAGGGGGCACAGCTCGCTCCACCGCTGCGGCGCCCGCGCCTCTGTCGCGATGGCGGAGAGGCGGTCGAGGTTGAGAGAGCGGGCGGCGCACCTAGTTCACAGCTGGAGGAGTGAAGAGACGCTGCTCAAAGCTGAGGTGGAGAGACAGGGCGGCGGACCTATGTGAATACACAGCTACTCGGAGCACCGCGCGCATGCAAGGGAGACGAATACAGCGAACAAAGCGAATACCGCTGAGCGGATGCAGCTGAGTACGTGTCCTCTCGAGCGCTCGTCAGTACTCCCTCTAGGGCGGCGCACCTCTCGCACACGACCGGCTGGAGGGCTCCGGCGCCGAGCTCGGTCGCCTTCTCGACCAGCGTGGGCAGTCGGGCGCCCTTGAGTACGCCAAACAGCAGCGTCGGCCCTCCGCCTTCCTCTGGCGCCGGAGGAGGCCGCAGCCGCGACAGCAGCGAGACGCGGCACTCGCGCTTGCCGATGGCGTCGACGACGGCCTCAAACTCGCCGTCGTCCGCGTTGAAGAGGCGCGCGCGGCCGCCCTCGCGCAGCCGCATCACCGAGAAGAGGTAGTGCCGCTGCGCCTCGGGTAGGCCGACGCCGCAGCCGGCGGCGAGAGGCTGAGGCACATGCAGCCTCGGCCCGAGGGCGCGGCCGCCGCCGGCGCGAGCGCAGGCGCCGGCGCCGGCGAGCGCCAGCGCAGCGAGAGATGACATATGCACACGAGCTCTACAATTGTATCAGTCTGGGAATACCTTGGTTGAGCGCGCCGTTTTGAGTGGCCGATTTCACCCTCGACCCGGTCGCCGCCGATGGCTCGCGTTGTGCGGGTCCAGCGCCGCGGCCAGCCAGCGACACCCTCGCCGGCGGCCGGGCGGGTGCGGACGCGAGCTGAGTGCGAGGTGTCGCCGCTGTTTGAGCTCACCTCTGCCGACGGCGGTGCGCCGAGAGAGCCGCGCCCGGCTGACGCCGCAAGTCGGCCAGTAGTTTGCGAAGATAACATTCGACAATGGCGACGAGACTTGGAATTTGGCCGCTCTACTACCTTTACTCAGCACCTGTGCGCTCACAATACCCGCCCCGACGCGCCCTGCCTCGTAGGTGAGGCTGAGCCGGACGCAGCGCCGCTCGCGCTGCGCGCGCCAAGGATACAGCGGCCTCGGCCGCGAGGGAGGCGCCAGTCGGGCGCGTCGGCCGTGCCGCTGCGCAATGTCCTGCCGCGCACTTACGACGCCGTCAACGAGCTCCTCTTCGCGCTCTCAGAGCGCCATCCGCTCTCCATCCGGTGCGGGCTGGCCGCACACTTCTCTCCTCCCTCCTCTCTCCTCGCTACCCTCCCCTCGCCCAGGCTCGCCTGATGAGTGGCCGCGGTTGTCGCCGGTGCTCGCCCGCGACGCGTCGCTCCGTCCCACGTCGCAGGCCAGGCAAACAGGACTGGCTCGTCGACGGCAGTGGTACGTTGTTTGTCGCTCACTCGGTGCAGTCCAACCAACAATGGGAGACGCCGGCGGAGGTGGCGGTGGAGGTGCGACGCCGATGGGATGTAGACTACGACGCGATGGCCACGCCGATGAGCGCGCTCGCCCCGGACTACGCGACCAAGGAGGACGGCGTCCTGCGCGTGCTACTGCATGACAGGGTCATCTTTTGCAACCCAGCCTATGCCGAGCAGGGCGAGGGGTGCGGCGTGGGCGGCATCCTACCCGTGTTGCGCAAGCTCGTCGACGGCGACGTCCGCGTCCGCGGGTGCACGCTCGTCGCGCTCCTCCCTTCGTGGACGAACCAGGAGTGGTTCGCGCGCTACGTGCTCGACGCCAGCGAGGATCGCTTCTCCCGCCCCCTCCATCGCCAGCGCCCAGCTCCTCGCCCACCCCTGCGGGCGCGCGTGTTCACTCTCGCGTCTCCCGCCCGCAGGTGTACATGTTGCAGTCGCTGCTCAAGTTCACCAACCCGCATCGGCCGTACGCAGCGCACGCGCCGCAGGCCTACCCGCACCCCTTCCTCCTCTGCGTGTGGAGGCCGGCCGGCTCGGAGGCGCCAGCGCCCCCTCCGCGGCGCTGGGAGCCCCTCGCCATTGAGGCCCTTCCCAAAACGCACCACATGCGGTATGTGCACTTGCGATGGTGCTGTGTGTGCGGCAAGGTCCGTGTCCTGCCGCGATACCTCGATCCGGTGTCCTTTCCTGCGGATACCTTTCGCTGCTCAGACTCCCCGGACGTGAAGTACGGCGTGTGCGATGCGCCCGAGTTTGTGTTTGCTTATTGCTAGCTTTCTCTCCTGTGTGCGCACACGTTGTTCTGAATACATGCAACACGTGAAGCGCTCGCGCGCTACCCGACACACACGCTTGCGCGCAGGCCGACTCTCTCTCCTGACGTCCCCTAGTGCCTAGATTTCATCCAGCTCAACGTCCGCCTCGCCATCGGCTTGAGCGATCCACGGGCACACCGCAGCGGCGGCGCGCAGTGTCGCGATGCGAAGAGCAAGGTCGGCTGCGTCCACCCACCATGCGGTCGTAACGAAGCTCGGACTCCCCATCACCCAGAACAGGCGGCCACAGAACAGCGTCGCGTCCACCCGCCGGGCGTGGTGTGCGCAGTCCAAGGGGAGACGGAGCTGGTAGCGCAGGGCGAGCGCGCGGCTCAGCCGCTCCGCCGCAGCGGCGACTGCTAGCGCGATGGTCACTGCATCGACCGCGGCGCAGAGACGCTCGGCGAGCTCCGGCAAGGGGAGAGACGGGAGGCCGAGGCTAGAAAGCATCGATGCTGCTGCGAGACCGACTCGTAGACTGTGCAGTCGCGGGCTCCATGCGACAGAGCCGAGTAGATGCTCCTGCAGAGCCGAGGTTGCGCACAAGCTGCACGCCCTCGCCCAAAAGAACACGCTTGGACAGTCCCCGAGCACTAGCGCCCCCAATCGAGGGAGGGCCGAGGAGATGGCAAAGAGCAGTGCGAGCCCGCTGCGCCGCGTCAGGGCGGTTGGCGCCGGCCGCGACTTGCGGTACACTGCCCAGCACAAAGACACCAGCAGGGCTCCCGCCTCTGTCCAGATGTCCTGCACGTTCCGCTCGAGAAAATCGAGCGTTAGCACCAGAGTTGCCAGCAGAGCGGCCGACGAGGCCGACTGCACGCGGTGCGCAACAGGTAGGGCGGCAGCGGCGATGAGACCTAGCACGAGCCACTCGAGGCGCCGGCCGGGCGCCTTCGGTGCATGCGGTCGACTCGACCGCCGCACCACACCCGCCCCGCCGGCGCCTCCAGCGGGAGGAGCGACCGCCGGTGTGGTCCCCTCAGCAGGAGCAATCGACTGTGTGGCGCCACTCGCGCCGCTCCCACCGGCTCCGCCTTGGTCGTCCTCGTGGTCGCTGCGGGGACTGTCGCCGCCGCCACCGCCGCGG
Source organism: Emiliania huxleyi CCMP1516 (assembly GCF_000372725.1). Lineage (NCBI taxonomy): Eukaryota > Haptophyta > Isochrysidales > Noelaerhabdaceae > Emiliania > Emiliania huxleyi. Next base: position 90,116 of record NW_005200902.1, on the reverse strand, counting down.
CCGCCGCCTCCGCTATCCTCGTCGTCATCGTTATCGTCGTCGTCCTCACCGCCGCCGCCGCCCTCGTGGCCAGTGGAGTCGCCGTCGTCGCCGTCCTCTCCCCCCACCTCGCCGGCATCCTCGTCGTCGTACCAGTCCGCCTCGCCGTAGCCGAGGGCTTCGGCTGCGGCCCTCTGCGCCGCAGTCAGCCCCGCCCAAGGCGTCGAATACACCGGAGGCTGCTCATCTGCGTCCCACGTGGCAGCCGCCCAACCGAGGGCCGCGGCGCTCCCCGCCTCCTCCTCCGTGAGCTCGGCCCAGTCGGCCTTGTCCTTGGCGCAGGCGGCTTCGGTCCAGTCCTCGTCGTCCCCGTCCTCGCCCTCCTCCTCCTCGTCCGCGTCGAAGACAGCCTCCTCTTCCTCATCTTCCCCCGCCGCGTCACCCCCCACAACCGCGGCGAGGACCCCGCCACCGCCAATCACGGCTTGCACCGTGGCCACCTGCCTCTGCACCCCGGGGGTCGCCGCCGCACGTGCTTCCGCCTCGAGGAGAGGCATCAGATACACCGTCAGCAAGGACGGCGCGCGGCCCTCAGCATGTTTGCCGCTCGGGAGGCTGCTCGTGTCGAAGCTGCGCCGCTTGAGCTCCTGCACCACGTCGGGTCGCTTCATGCGCTTTAGGTCGGGGCCACGGCGAGGGCATCCACGACTGGACACGGGGCTGGGTTCATGCTCGCGTGATGCGCCTGCATGCGCGTCTCCAGAAAGGCGAGCAACGGGTCCGTCACCACCCGCAACCCGTCGTTAGCAAGCGGCGGGAACTCGGAGCGGAGCACCGCAGTGAACGCGGCGAGTTGCGCCTCGGCTCGCCGCATGGACCAACGTTCTCCCGCTGACGTGCGGTAGTGCCAGCCGCTGGGGACCGAGTCATCCTTGGTATCGAGCGCCGTGGGCCTGCACGTCCAGCGTCCCCAGTGGTCCCACCGCACGCCGCCGCTCCTCCTGGGAGTGGGGCGGATGCCGTTCGAGAGCCATGTCTGATGGCTATTACACAGCCGTAGAGCCACAGGCTCGCCCGAGACCGTCACCACGCTGGGGAGCGCATAGTACTCAGCGAGGCCGACCCGGCCGCCTTGTCCACCGTGCTCGATCGAGACCGTTGCCACTGCCTGCGAGGCGGGTCGCAGGCTGCGATGACACCTCTCCGGGGAGGAGCAACGCGGATGCAGGAGGAAGTGCGAGGAGCCAGCGTCGTATGCGTCGCAAAGGTTGTTGTTGCAGTGGGCGCCGCTGCCGCTCGGCGGGTAGTGGTTTTTGCAGCCGGGCACGCAGCAGGCGCCCAAGAGAGGCCGCGCCTGCAAGAGCAGGCAGGGAGTGGAGGTGAGCCCTCCGCGGCGCCGCCGCTCCAGCGCCCCTCTTCCCCCTCAGTCCGGCTTGCACACCGGAGAGGGCGCTGCACCAGTCGCGAGAGAAGCGGTGAGAGCAGCGAGGAACGCGGCCAGGCGGAGGAGCGGCGCGGTGCGCGGCCGCGTGCAGCTGCGCATGGTGGGCGGAGCCCGCACGGACGCACGCCAGCCGGTCCACGAGCATGTTTCCCATTGGTCGTCGCGGCGCCGACTTTGTACGGCGAATCTAGTTAGAACATTATGTAAGAAGAAAGCGTTGCAACAGCCCGCGCGTGAAACGGAGCGATGGTGCGGGGACGGTGCCCGCCGCGAAAACATAATCGGACCACACGCGTGACAGCAACGTCAGACGTCGCCACTCATATGACTCCTCCGGCGCATCTAGGGTCGTGGCTCGCGTGGGCCACGGAAGGAATCCTCTCTTCAGCAGCGCTGCCGCGCACTGCGATAGCTTCTCACCCCGCACCCTCGCGCGCAGACGAGCCTGCTCATGAGAACCGGCTCGGGATCTTCCTCGTCGAGACTGACTTCACCAAGGCCGCCTACGATGCAGCTCTGGCGGGAGACGCGCAGCTACGACGCGAATGCGACGCAGCTCTACAGTCGATGCAGTTCGAGCCACGCGACTGGGCTAGCTGCATCTTCATGGCCAAGGCTGGGACCTGGAGTGCCAACGTGCGGATACCACACACAGGGCTTTCGACTCGTGATGCCTATCGTGTGCTGCTAGAGGAATGGGGAGCGCGCCAGCGGGGCTCGCTTTTTTCTAGGAGCAACAACATCGCCATTCGATTGCTATATTTTGCAAGCCCCCTGTACGAGAACCGTGCCGACCTGGAGCCACTTGCCGCGCGTGCCCCGCCCGGTGACAAGTGCTCCATTCTCAGCTGTGGGCGCGGCCGTGTGCGCGCGCGTGGAGGCACGCATGGAACGTGCAAAGCGACTGCGCATCAAGACGCGGCGGGAGAGAGTGTAGTGCAAAATCATCGCAGTCACGCGATCACGGATACGTGTGTGCACAAAAAAAGCAGGCGGAGACGACATGCACAAGTGACCGTAATGGCCGTCGCGAACGGAACGACACGCGTTCCCGGACGCAAGCGTGCGCGTGTCGTCCCGCCACGCTGCGGCGAAAACTCGGCTGGCGCAGTAATCGCCGCAGTAATCGCCGCTCCACGACCGGGCGGCCTCGTCTCTTGACGGGGAGAGCCGCCTGCCGGTCGAGAGTGGGCGATGAGGCGAGAGCGAGAGACGCGCGCACGCGGCGGCGCGCGCACGCGGCGCGCGGGTCCGCGCAGGAGCGCGTGACAGCGACGGCGCCCTCGCTCCGGTACCTGCGAGGCACAGGTAGCGTTGGTGCGTGCTGCCGTGCCGCTGCGGCGACGAGGGCCGCCGCTATCCGCTGCAGGCGCGCCGTGACGGTGCCGAGGCGGGCCAGGCAAGCGTGGCGCGGTGACGGGAGGGCGGGCGGTGGATCGGGGCGGCTCCGGCCGGCTGGGGTCGCGCGGCGGGGCGGCGGCTCGCATGGGCGACGGCGAGAGAGGCGCACCGGAGAGCGGTATCAAAGCTCGAAGATAACACTTGAACTGGCCGCTGTCGAGCTGGCCGGGCGTGCCTCGGACGCCCAACTATCGGATGGACCGGCCTCTACCCGCGCCCCGGCGACGTGCCACCTGCGAAAGCGGCGCAAAGGCGGTGTCGTCCGAAAGGCGCTTGCGCGGCTGTTGCGCAGGCCGCGGTGCGTCCAGACGCGGACTGTGCGTGCTCCGTGGCGGGTGCGTGGTACGAGGCGGGCACTCGAGCTTACCCGGGGCAATTTCCGTCACATGCGGGCGCGTGCGGGCGGCCGCAAGCTCACCGTCCACTCAAAAGCCTGCATCGCGCTCAACCAAGGTATTCCCAGACTGTATCGGCGAGCGCGCGCGAGGTCTGCTTTTTTTATTTATATCGGTCTGTCGCGACCTCCAGTGGGTTTTAGGTTTGTTGTACGTACGTACTTATAGCTTACTGGGAGAAAAGAGAGAGGGGGGTTGTGTTCTCTAGGCCCCTAAGGGCCCTACGCGCGGCGTGAGAGCTCGGAAGCGAGCTTTGCACGGCGATCGAGGATGGCACGGTTCACCCCCTTCACCGAAGCGATGGAGATGCGTTCCGCGTGGTGTGACACAAATGAGAGGCGGGAGTGGGGAGGGTACGCGGTGCGGTCAACGCCCGAGCGTTGAGCCTTGCGCGCAAGGCGGTTGATCTTTGCAACTGCTGGCGGCGAGAAGCCGCCGCCGAATGTCTCGTGGAGAAGCAGGTTGAACTTGTTGCGTTTGGTGAAGATCCCATCATGGTAGTGGCCACGCTGTGACTTGACGTAGCCTTGGCCGGTGGTGTGGTCGAACGCCCGTTGACCACGGAACCCGCGTTGCTTGCAGCCCATGTTTGCAAGGCGGGCGCGCTCTTCGGTGTTGCCGAAGGCGAACTTGTCTCCAACGGAGCCGGGGTTGCCTCCGGTGTCGGCGCGGCCGACCCCAACGGGCAAGCCACCCCGGAGGGGGGTCCAAAGTTTGACCTCACTGATCTCGTCTTTGCCCCCGGGAGCCTCGCCCGGTTCAGCCAGGTCGGTCTTGTAGCCCTCGTTGAACTGTTTGGTGAGTTCTGGTTTTTCGGCATCTCCCATAACGGGCCGGGAGACGGAGACGGCGTGGACACAATCGTACCAGGCGCGAAGTACGCCGTCGTGTGGGCGCCGCCGGGCGGCGTTGTTGAGGAACCAGTCGCCATGGTAGTCCTTTGCACCACCGACTGTGTCCCCAAGTTCGAGTGCCCGCGTGACAGTCGAGCGGCACTGCGAGAGGTGAAGGCCGTTTCGGCGCTGAAGCTCGCCGATGAATATGTCGTCTGGAATGCATGTGGCATTGCTGCCGTCGAGTTTTGTGTCGAGCCACCGCCCCGCGTAAGGCTGCGCAGTTGAGACGTAGCGGATGGACTCGCGTAGACGTATTTTGGTGTCGCCTGGCTGCCAGTTGGCTGCCGTGTAGTCGTCGAGGGCGCGCCACTCCTTCTGCAGATCGAACCAGTTCCAGATAGTCTCGATGGCAGCAAGCGCCCGCGCGTACGGGCTTCCTGATTTGCAAGTGCCATCGATGACTGACTCCGGTGTTGGAAGAGACTCAGAAGTGGGGAGGCTGACGCCCTTGGGGTAGAACTCAGAGATCTTGCCGCCGCGCAAGGTGTAGTAGATGTTGTCGTCGCGCGCGGCTCGGATGGAGGCCACCTCGTCTCGCCTCGAGAGCGCGGCTCTGTACGAGTTGACGGCGGCGTCTCGTGCACCGTACCCGCCGGAGCGCTCGGCTTCGGCAAGGTCCGGGCTGCAGGCCACAAGCTTTGACCAGCATTTGAGGAGGGAGATGTAGTAGGCCTCGGCGGGGCCGCGCACGCCCGTGCGGCCCCCACCCGTGTCGTTGGGCACGCCGACTGATGTGACGCCCGTGTCGACGCCGGAGCCTCCCGTGATGGTAGGGAGCATGGCCTGCCTCCAACCCAGGTCTTTGTATTTGGCAGGAGTATCCTCTGCCTCCGTGAGTAGTTCCCACGATTTGCGGATCCGGTTGCTCCCGTCGATGGCCGGGCCCTCGCTGATCTCTGGTGGCGTGACGGAGCAGATGTACTTCGTCTTTGGGCAGGCCTGACGGGTGATGAGGTTGTACTTGAGGTGTCCAACGTTCTGAATGCCCTCGGTGCATTCGAGCGTGTCGATGAAGTCGAGCGGACGGAGGTTTTTGGCGAGTCGTTTGCCAATCGCCTCCGAGGCAGCCTCTGTGTCGCCGAGATAGGTTCCGACGATTTTGAAGCAAGCCTCGCGTCCGGTGAGGTTCCCGTCCTCGTCTCGGTGGTGCGGCGAGCCGACCATGAAGGGGGGTACGCAGTCGAGGTCGCCGCTCGGAGAGTAGATGATGCACTTCTCCTCGTTGTCGAGGTTGCCAGCGACATCTTTTTGCACCTCGAGTGTCCCGCCCTCTCCGCAGTAAGACTTGACGGCCTCTGCCACGGTGTCGTTTTGAACCATGTCGTCGATGAACGAAACGAAGCGGGTAGTCGGGTTCTTCTTTTGCACAATGTTGTCGATCTCGTGTTTGACTCCGGTGGTGCACATCCCTGAGAAGGCGCGCCCTTGGGCGCCGCCGCAGCACGACCGGATGTAGCCGTCGGCGTCCTCGCCGGGCGGCTCCAGGCTGAGCGGGTCCCACGGTGCGTCGGCGTCGCTCGGTCCGGCCGCCCGAGGGTCCTGGAGCGGTCCGTCCGCGCTGCACAGACGGAGGAAGCTGCGTCGACCAAACACCAACCGCATCGCCGGGATGATTGCCGGATTGCGCCTGCGCGCCCACTCAAAACAGACAGTCCTGCCGCACCCGCTCGGGTCTGGGTTGTACAGGAACGCCTTTCACACGCGCGACGACTTGCGCGTGCATTTTCTTTTTCCCGTTCGAGGCACTTTCCGAATCGCTCTTCACAAAAATCTAGCACATGCACATGCTTGCCCTCGCGCTCCAGCCCTCTGCGCTCGTCGTCGGCGGCACGCCGCCAGCCGTCGTGCAAGCCCCTCGTGCCAGCCCACCAGTCATGATGCCCAAGTTTCTGAAGGATGCGTTTCCGGTACGCACCTAGTAGTAGCAGTGCTGTGTAGCCGCTGCCGCTGCTGGGTGCCGCCTGCGTGCCGTCACGCCCTGTTCCCTGCACATGCCGTCATCCGTAGAACCTCGAGAAGCCGGACGATGCCATCGCCTCGGTGCAAGAGGCGTGGAGCGACTTTGTCGGCAAGATCGTCCCGGCCGGCGCCGAGCCTCCTGTGATCGAGGTCCGCGAGCCGACGGCCGCCATCTCTGCGGCCGGCAAGGCGATGCCGCTGCTCGGACCCGTCTTCTCTGTGGAGGCGGACTTGCAGGCGCTCCACGCCACACTGCTCACACTCCCACTTCGCCGGCGCTCGGGCAGTGGTGCACACGGATTCACCACACCCACCCGCACAGCTCGCCTCCCACCTCCGCAGGCCGCGCTGACCAACTTCGGCAGCTACGACCCGGAGGAGGTGCGGGCAGAGATCGCCTCCACACTCTCGTCCGCGCCCGTCGTGGTGTACACCTACGGCCTCTCCCCATTCTCGTCCGAGGTGGTCGCCATCCTCGAGTCGACAGGCTGACAGCTCAAGGACACCGAGCGTGAAAACGCTCCCCGATATCACCCGAGATTGCCCGAGATTAGGCTGCCAGTTCAAGAACGTCGAGTTGGGAGCGGAGTGGTTCGCGCTCGGCGGCAAGGCGAGATTGCCGGAGATGACCCGATATCGCCCCGAGACCAATGTACGCCCCCCACCGCCGCCCCCCACCAGTGTGCGCCCCCACTGCCGCCCAGGGCTCCGCCACGCGGGTCGAGCTGCGCAAGCTGTATGGGCAGGGTTCGTTGCCGCACGTCTTCATCGGCGGCGAGTGGGTGGGCGGCTACACAACCGGCGGGCCCGCGGGCGGCCTCGCCGGGCTGGTGGCGAGCGGCGAGCTCGTGCCGATGCTGCGCAAGGCGCGGGCGCTGTGAGCCCGTGGCGGGCATATAAATCCGTCGTGCAGCATCCCACACGCGTATTACTGGATTTTCGTAAAGAAAAAATCCCTTTCTACTGTGAACCTTAACTTCGATCTTGCCCGCGTGCATTACCTCTGTGGCTCTGCGCTCTGGGCTCTGGCCCACCAAGTCCCTCTGCGCCTCTGGACGTGGACCCCGTACCGTAAGGCGGAAGACTTTTCACGTCTTTTTTAGTGATTAGTCGAAATGCCCCGTGTCTAAAGCCTCCGTAGCTATACGGCTCTCTTTTATTCATTTACTCTTCTCGCCGTTCTCGGCTTCCCTGACCATGACGCTGACCCCCTATGGAAGCCGCTATGGGCCAGCCTATCCCTATGGGCAGGCTTAGCGAGGCCGAGACAGGCGGAGGCTCGAGCACTTGCCTACCCACCATCTTCTGCGGCTGGCGCGGAGCTCGAAAGAGGAGGCCGCTGCAACTGAGCTCCGCAAGAACCGTAGGCGGAATCGGGGGCGGGCGCCGAGCCACTGGTCTCAGCACTTTGTGCGCGGCTGATGGGAACAGTGAGGATGGCGGATGTCGGACGGTGCCCGCAAAGACATCGTCGGCGTTTGCGTTTGCGTTCGGCGGTCCCGGCGGTGCGATAAGCGAGCGAGTCGATGAGGGCCAGACAGGGCGGCTTAGCACAGTTGCGCCGTGCAGGTAGGCGGTGGCAGCGGGAGGAGCAGCAGTAGCAGTAGCATCGGGAGGGGGGCGAGAAGGGCAGGGAGCAGCAGGCTCCGCCGTCCAGAGCGGCCGCATCGCAACGGCGTTCGAGCTCGAGGTACGGGATGCGTTGGGGCTGCCACCCGATCGAGTGGCAGTGGTGGAGGCGAGGCGCACGCAGGGATCGCTGCAGGTGGCTCTCGACGTCGCCGCCGCGGAGGGCGAGGGCGAGGCGTCTGCCGGCGACGTTGTCGAGGCGCGCGATCCGGCCCTAGCTTCTCGAACCGAACGCTAGCTCTGGCTCTGGCCCTGACCTGATGCCAAGGCCTCTGAGGTGGCGGTGCTGCCGAGGTAGGCGCTCCAGGCTCAGCTGGGCGACGCGTCATCGAGGCTGCGCGCCCTCCGGACGGCGCGCCCCTCGCACGAACAGCGCCTCTTCAGGATGTCTTGCGTGCGAATAGGTTGCGCACCTCGGAGGTGGGGATGAACCTCGACCCGCTCGCGGGCGTGGGGAGGGTGCACTACGACGACGACGACGGCAGCGAGACGGTCACGTCGGTCAGCCCGGACGCAGCCTCCCTCGAGCAGGCGGGCGACGAAGATCGGTATGACGAGCGCACCGAGGACGGCTCGACGGTAGCGCCGCCTGCGAGCGGCTGGACGACCTTTATGAGGTACACGTTTGTCTTCGCCGTGACTGCGGGGCTGTATGCCCACTACACTCACGCCATCGGCCTCGTCGCCTTTTGCAACGGCGAGTGCAGCGGCCCGGCGGAGCGTGGCTCCTACCAGGGCCTACGGGCCCACGTCGGGGGGAGGGCGCACCCCCAGGCGGGCAAGGACTTTGTGTTGTGAGAGGCGATCGGAAGCGGGCGAGGAACGAGGGCTTCACTTTCAGCCTTCAGCCTTCACCTTGTGTCTGGTCTCGTCAGCATGTCTCGGCTCTCGCTGCTTCTCCCTGACCTCTGTGTGCTGTGACTGTGAGAGCAAAATGAGCAAAATCGACAATGATAGAGTTCAATGGAGAGAGCCGTAATGTTAAGTACATAGTAGATTTTTACGGCTCTTTCAGAATTGCTTCTCATAACGCGACCGGAAGGACACGCAGACACGAGGGCTTCGGCTTGTGAACGACGACGAGATCGGAGATGCCCCCTCAAAACGAGAGGGTGGTGGGTGGAGTTCGGCGTTCTAGGTGGAGCGCCTGCGAGTGTCGTACCTTAGGGTACCCCTAGGCTTAAAAGGGTGGGCCCTGGGGCGCCTGCGGCTTAAACGGCTTAAAACCGGCCTAGGCCGGTTTTAAGAGCTGCTGGGCCGCCAATTCCTTAAACGGTCTTAAACGCTTAAACGCTGCGGGAGAGCTCCCGAGGTCGATGGTCCGGGAGGCTCCCCAGTAGACGCCGGAGGCCGGGGGAAGCTGGCTACAGTCAGCTGGCACGCGTCCCCTATGCGAGTATGGCTCCTGCCAGTGCACCAGACTTACAGATGTGTCTTCAGAGGCGGGTTTGTGCCTAATGACGGCAGTATTGGAGAAAACGGCGCGGAACGCAGCCTCCGCGCAGCGACGCGTGCCGGTGAGGCCGATTTTCTTAAACGGTCTTAAAAGAGAGACCCCCCGTGCCTGCAATCTCTTAAATGACAATCTGAGCCCCCAAACCTCCTCATTTCTTAAAAGGTCTTTAAAAAATCCGGCCCTCAGAACCCTAGGGGTACCCTAAGTGTCGTACTGTATTAACTGTGCCTCACCGCGCCTTGGCGCCGCCGTCATCGAGCTCGCTCCTCCACCGGTCATCCGGCGCCACCTCCGGCGCCCCCCTGTGCGCAATCCCCGCAGCCCCGCCCTCGGGCAACGGGGAGATCGCAATCTCGCCCTCGCGGGCGGAGTCCGAAGGGCCCAGTGCTCCGGAGGAGAGAATGCAGGCGGCGACAATGACGCCTCCGCCGAGGTAGCCCAGCGGGCTCATCTCCTCGTGCAGCGCGAACCACGCGAAGGCGGCCGCCCAGAGCGGCTCCGTCGAGAAAATGACCATCGCGTCGCTCGCGGAGAGAGTGGACAGAACCTGCGCCTCGGCGAAGCCGCACCTACACAACACTCTCGCTGCTGCGCGGCTGCGCGGGAGGAGGTGGGCAGGCGCCGTGGCGAGGCAGGCACCCCGCCGTCGTCACGACACCGCACCACAGCCACGCCGCCACTACCTCCGGGCGGTGCGACGCCAGCGACAGCGCGTCGCCCACGTGGCGCGACTGCAGGAGAGGGGGGTGGTGGT